>NC_053118.1:27749436-27841936 GCF_010015445.1 Perca fluviatilis | reverse complement strand
ATGCACGGTATCAAGACACAGTGACCCAAGTTTGTGTGTGGGTCAGAAGAAATTCTCATCACTATGGAAATTACAGCTTCCCTGCCCAATCAGAAAGCATCTTGTGTTTTGCAGGATAAAAACTAAATACTGCTTGGAACAGACTGAAGCTAGTCATAACACTGCTGTTTAACGTTATCGTGTGGCAACTATAAAGTGTGCAGAGACACACATCCATGGTGATATAAGTGGCATAAGCAAAAAACAAACAAAAAAAACGGCAAAATGTGACTAACTCCAAGGATGATTCATTTTAAAGTGTTTACATATGATGATAATAAAAAAATATATGTATAATCTTTTACAGTGCTGTTTACATCGTCATCGTCAGTAATCAGTATCCAATCAAAATCCAGTACGTTACCACAAGCCGAATGTTGGATAAAGAGTTGCATTAAGCACTTGGTAGTATCATTGTTTAACTGCTGTACTTTCCACTGTTTACTGTTTACTCTTTTCTAATGAGATGGTGGAATCTACTAAAGAGAATTCTTTCAAACAGAACGGAATTCCTCAGAAGCTGCACAATGTTTTTGTATCAACAATGGATAAAATGACTGTCTGATGTGAAATGGATCACTTGTAGTGATGATCCAATCGGGAATTATCACCTGACTCTGCAGTATGTTTTAGCATCTTGTGGTTTTCTGACCCACGACTTTTGGTTCACTCCCACCGCTCTAATCAGCGTCGATTTCAGCAGCAGCAAGCAGCTGTTTTCAGGAAAAAACTAACTGATAAAAACGCACTATACACCAGCAACAGAAGGCAGACAGACAAAGTTAGCAACCAGCTGGTGGACATAGTGCAGCATTTAGCTGCTAAAGGGCCACAAATTTCCTTCAGTGGTTTGTGGAGACCAAAACAGAGCTCGAAGTAGAGTGAAGATTCAGCAGGTGGCCTGAAACATGACTCCAAATGATTGCTAATGTTATCTGTAGGTGTTAGTTGAGGCAGAGCACTGAAGTCGCACCTACATTGACTGCTGCGTATCTTTACTGGGAGATCTACATAGGTTTGACTTTTATATGCCTGTTTTGCTGCTGTCCCATAATTTGATGTCCACAGGGGCACTGATTATGTTACTTAAGCATAAAAAAAGAAATTACAAATAAAAGAGCAGCCTGTGGTAAAAATTGCCAAGGTCCAGACATCTTAATACATCCATAATTGTATTTACTTTGTACCAAATAACTGTTTTGACTGTAAACTGTATATATATATATTTTACTATACTATTATCCTGAACGTCATAATATACGGGCTGAAATTCCTTACAAGGTTTAATAGTACATCGGATGTCTAAAATACCAGTTATAGCTAGCCTACATAATTAAACGTACAGTAGAGTTAGATACATGTATATAGCCATACAACCAAATAGAATACAGAGGCTTTATGCATTCCGAAGCAAAATTCACTCTGTTGTGTTTCTAAATTAAGACCACACACATTATAACATCTGATTATTAGTGTCTTTATTCAGTGTCACTGTTCACAAATTCTCACAAACAGTCAGTGCTGTGTGGACATAATTGCACAGTGAAAACAGTGCAGAGTCCAAATGATGGGTTATTCCGTTTAATAATACATGAAAGAGGAATTTCTTGCAGTGGTAAATTATACATGAAAACTGTGGTTGTGAATTATAGAGCCGCTATGTCAAGGTACATGCTGGAACATCTCCTCCTGCCTGGCTGCACCTAGCTCAGAGGATGATTTGTGCCCACACTTGTAGATTGTGAAAGGTTGAGTCAGAACATTGTTAAACGCCAACAAAGTTGTGAGTGTTTGTGAGGCGTAATGTGTGTGTGTGTGTGTGTGTGTGTGTGTGTGTGTGTGTGTGTGTGTGTGTGTGTGTGTGTGTGTGTGTGTGTGTGTGTGTGTGTGTGTGTGTGTGTGTGTGTGTTTGTGGGTGGATTGTGGATCAGTGAAGTGTGAAGACAGATAATGTCCATGGTGTGCATGTATTTGGATACGAGAGAGAGAATTGATCCTCTTTTATGTCTTCCACTGTGTATGTTCATATTTCTCAGCCTGTAGAGGAACTGATATACGGCTCATATCACAACTGGCCTTGGCTCTTGCAGTCTGAGGTACGCCATTCACTGTCTTCCTCTCATCCTCGGCCTTGTGGATGAAGTCATAACTCTAGCAGATGTTCACCAGCAAACATCACTTTGGAATTAAAATGGCCCTCTACAGGTTAAGTAAAAAAGAAAAAACTGACAAATTGTGGCATTAAACAAATATACTGAGTTAAATAATCCATGTCCGCTTAGATAAACAGTGTGCTGGTATGCTCTAAATTTAGCAGGCAGTTAAAATATTCATTGGCGACATTTTAGATGCCTTACCTCTCAAGGGCTCAATCTATGCTGAATACAACGTCATGTGTGTATACAGTAGAATACCTCCAAGCAAATTGTACCGCCTGCTTTGAAGTTCAAAGTGCTTTCCCTTCCCTTCCCTTCCCTTCCCTTCGTCTATTGCGGGTGGTGCCAGATGTGACCTGGGCAGAATCGCTGAGCGAGCGCACCTTTCATGATAATGAGGTAAGAGTTATGGCTCGCCCCCGAGCCAAAACGTCTGCCTGGAACACAAAGAGAAGAACACCTTGGCAACCTCGACCTGACAGCACAGAGCAAAGTCTGGCTCTGCTGCACTGAACAGACTTTTATTAAAACAGTGTGTGTGAGGAAAACAACATGTTTCATTCTGGGGTAATGCCACATTGGCTCCCATCTGAATTTGATTTACACCACTCAGATATTTTGTGCATCTTTGCTCAGTGATTCAAGCCTCTCCTCACTCAAGGAGTTGAAGCCATTACTTTAAACCACCACGATAGACGATGAAGGCTATTTCATACAGTTAGACTGCCTCTGCACCCTGTTGACAGCCATACCAGTGAACATATCATCCCAGTCCAAAACATCATGATGATAATTCTTACTTTCTACCCACATGTTTCCTTAGTGAACAGAGTTTGACCTGCATGCTATGCCATTTTATATATCCAGACTGATGGCACCACCTTCAGGCAGAGAGTCGTATGTACATATTTCCACAATTGCAAACATTGACGTCTGGTTGACTTTGGGAGGTGGTGCTGTGCTGTATCATCGCGAGACCGTTTGAGTGAGTCAGGGTTTTTGGGGGGTTTTTTTTAGATAAAAATGTCTTCTGAATTCAGGTAGGTGTCACTAGTAGGAAACGAGTAGGAGGGGGAGAAACAGAGGAAGAAGATGGGAGGAGGGTGACGAGATTGCTATCTAATGAATTAATCTCAGGCTGCAGTGAAGAGGCGGTTGTGTGTTAACCTATCACAAATTAAACAGGAAAAAACATGATAACATTCATTTGGTTAGTTTTGTAACTTCCTTATTTGATCCTCATCGATTAAAGAGAAGTGTGAGAGCAAGACAACCTGAGCCACATTTCATAGTGATTAAAAGAATACTCAACCAAATAAGCATTGCACTCATTTACCATATTTGGACTTACAATGGACAGTTTAGAAAATGCAGCAGAACCAGAGATATTTTACACTTATTTTAATTACACACATCCTTCTTCCCTGTCAAAACTTTGCGTCTACATTTTCCAAATGCAGCTTGATCGCAAACAGTTCAGTCAGAGGTTTGGGTGTATTATGCTAGCAGTAGTCTCGCTTTGCCAGACCTTCCTCCACAGCGCTGCGGAGGAGGGTCTGGCTAGTCCACACAGCATTCCGGGATGGGAGAAAAACCTGCTCTGGTTTATTGGCATGTCTTTAAACAAATCACAAAGCCACGGTGCCGCTGCAAAATAGCCTCAGGAAGGAACTTGTTTTGGTGGAACATGTGTATGTTCCGAGGTTGTTTTAGTCGTGCAACAGAAAACTCAGATTGGACAGATAGTCTAGCTAGCTGACTGGATTTACCCTGCAGAGATCTGAGGAGCAGTTAACCGTAGACCTCATAAATCCACCGGAGTTTAAAATTCCAACACAAACAAAACGGAAGGTAATGGACATCCGGCTGAAATCTGGGGGAATTTCTGACGGCAATGGTGCAATCCCGGAAGTGGAACGTTGGGAATATAGACTATGCTAGTGGTGGCTAATGTAGTGTTGAGCCTCTAGCCTCAAGGAGAGATGAGGAGCGGGCTACAGAGGTCTGGTAAGCTCACTTCTTTCTAACTCCACAGCCCTAGATTTCTTTCATTTTCAAACTTCTAGTCTTTAACTCCAACTGACGCTGACTCGAGTGACATCACGTAAGGCAATTTATCAGATTTTGCACAGCTCCATCTGGAGACTCAATAGGCTTTAAATCACTTTTTTTTCATATATACCCTCCCATGACCTGTAAACAGACTTTGATTTGTAAAATCTGTAAAGTTCCCCTTTAAGACTCACATGACATTGCAGTTAAGAGACTGGACTGTACTATTCTGCCACACACATATTTCAAGTGAAGAAAACACCTTCTGCTGTATGTGGCTGGATAACTCTTGGTAATTTAATAATGATTGCCTAGAGCATGCTGTCAGCATGTCGATACCGAGCAGCCACTAGATTACACCAGAGACATTATGTGGATCACTGTCTGACCCTCAGCATGCCATGACCACATGGCCATAATTATGAAAATATCCCTTTGCCTTGATCTAAGATGATGGAAATTATACCCTACGGACACCAGTGTCTGCAGGAGCTAAAGTATACTTATTAAGCATGATGTGATCTGGCATTAGAGCAGTGATATTTGCAGTGGCCGAGAGGACATGGGGGTGAAGAGGTTTGCAGCAAAAGAGAGAGCGGAGAGACAGAGCTGGATATTATTCAGATGCTTCAGCTCCATGTCAGAAGTGACTGTTAACCCAGTGAATCCTCAAATAACCACCTCTGCCACAGGGTGCTCAGAGTGCTTTTAAAACCGTCAAAATATTTTGCATCTGTCCCTGCGGAGTGCTGACAGACATGATGTAAGAACCCGTCATCTTTTACAGAGCTTATACCAGGTGGGGGGTCATGTCACTATCTGATTTGTTTTTACAATTTTCATCCCTGATTCCTGCTGGGTCATCATCAACCAGGAGCTGACAGCTCTGGATCCTGCGGCTAGCCTCTGATGAGAAGCCATGTTGATACAGTACAGCCAGGATCAGCTTCTGTAATTTGCGCCTTGGTAATCAACATGCATGTAAAGCTTCAAGGTGCCATTTAGCCTGATGTTACCTGGTTGTGTTGTGTTTATCTGAATAAATGTGATTCTGTACCCTCTAAAAAGGTTTTAATATTAGTCACTTTTTCCAAATGAAACAATCATAAAGGCAAACAAACAAAGACAAAAAAAGACCTTGTTTTTAAATCCAGTGGAAATAGTAAAAAAAAAAACCAGCGTTTTTTCTGTAGGTTCAAATGCTGCCTGGCTTTGTTTTGTTTCACAGTGCGTGGTTTGTGGGATAAGACACAGTAACTAACTCCACGCAGATAAAGGCAGAAAATAGAAACTTCAAAGTGTTGGGGTCAGGGTGAGCTCGTAGACTTTTACGATCTGAAATTGTGTAATTGCACAGTTCAGACTTCTATCACTGAGACTGGACTTTCTTTAGCTTCAGGAATATGAAAGAAAGCCTTGCAAAAGCAAAGGCAAATACGCTTTAGCCTGCAGGCTTGGTCACTATGGTTCAATAAAAACTGTTTTTGCCTGATGTTGGATGGATATAAAGCTTTTAACATGCAGCTCCTTTTTCTTCAGGCTGGGGATTTTTTTTAGTAGAGTACAATTTATTTTTGATCAAATCTGAATTTCTGGCTTCAGCAGTAGGGTGCCGAGTGGCCTTGACTACAGCATTGAACCCAGGGCTTCTGGTTCATGTGGCTTTGAAGCACATAATCTATTTTGCCATAAGTAGTCTCAGCATGATATGCCAGGCGTGTGTTTAACTCCGTCCTCCTGAGTAATTTCACTCATATCCGTTAACCACAGCACCGTGCCTCCTATTATTTTCTCTAAGGTTTTGATGCCATTTGGAATCATACGTTAGAAATCTGGGTTCTTATAGCAAAACTCTTGGCACCAAAACCTTACCACAACAGAGCTGAAGGAGGGTGTGTAGGTTATGCATGTATGTGTTCCAACTTTACTGAGGTTACCACCTGTTTCTGTATGGAGGTTAATTTCCAAATTGGTTTGTAAATTAATGTTCTGTTGCAAATTATTGTGCGAAAAGATGTGTGAAAAGTACAGCAACACACAGTACAGTAACCAATGCTACTCATAAATAGACTGAAATTAAAGAGGAAACAACTAGGAAGGAGGAAATAGTTGCTCTGCATCCTTATGAGAGAAAAAGGAAGAGACTTTTGACCGTTATTTATTACGAGAGATCTTTGGCTTTTATTTATTATGAGACTAGTATCTATATCTTGAGTAAGAAACACCAACACAATAGACGTGCCAAAACACACACAATACCATAATAAACAGATAAGAGAAAAAGGAACAATATCAGTAGCAACTTCAGAATAACTAACTAGAACAAACTGCTGCGGATCTTGCAGACATAAAGGCATTGGTAATACATTTAAGATATGAGTTCATGAACTATTACCATCTACCAGTTCAGTAGGCTCAGCTCAGCTTATTTCTGTGGGTCAGCAAAATGGCTAACCTATCCTGACTAAACGAAAGTGTTAAAATATCAGTTGTCATTTGCTGAGTACACAGAAACGGCAACAAAAGTTCAAAGACTTGGGCGCCAGGGTGGCTCAGTTGGTAGAGTGTGCACCCATGTATAGAGATTTATTCCTCGATGCAGAGGCCCTTGTTCGAATCCGATCTGTGGCATATCATATCCAACCTGTCCTGATGATTAAAGGCGGAAATGCCCAAAAAAATAATCTTTAAAAAAGAAAAAAGTTCAAAGACTTTACTTTAACTAACCCACTTTAGCAAAGTGGCCTGTTAGAAGTGAAAAAAAATAATCAAACAAGACAGTGCCATTTTTAAAGCTTCTGGTTATCACGGGTGCAACACCCAGTTTCATAAAACATCCAAATTATAAGCCGGTTTTGAGTGTGTTTATATATTTTTTTATTGTACTACTCACAGCTGAATAGAATAGAACATTTAGTAGCAAATGCACAGGTGTTACTATACTTACACCATTAACAATGGTTCTGTTCTATTCTACGTTTTCCAGTGAACCATGGCGGTGTGATAGTGAGCCAGCATGCATAGCAGGACCCTGTAACTTAAGCAGCTAAATGAAATGCTGCCTTTAACTAATTTTATTATTTACACCTGTGCTATTCCTACTGTGACATGTCAAAATGTCTTCTGTGAATACTGGAAATTGTTGTAAGAAAAAATCAGGAATAAATATTAAATCATTATTGAGACATTTTGCTTTCTTTTGCAGTAGCATTCTGAAGTCTCTAAAGTTTGACTGCCGTTTATTGTATACCAATGGCAAAGACAATATACTATAAAGATCCCGTTTATGTCCAAGACCAATTTCCTTTGGTACAATAAAGTCTATCTTATCTTATTTTATCACTATGTAATGCATATTGTAAACAGCTGGTATATCAACCCGTTCTCACTCTGAACTCGTAAAATACAGACGTTTGGACAGTGGCTGTCAGAAGCGACGCAAAAGCGCCCTTCAGCGTGTTTGTAGAACGCACCAGGGAGAGCAGCAGCTTCACAGGGTTTGAAGATGACGTAGCACTAAGAGTGACTACGGTAGTGAGTAGTATGAAAGGCCAAAAATCTGCATAGGGAGGTTGGTTGTGGTGATGGATGGGTCAAACACAGGACTTTCACCCATGAGGCCGGGGTTTGTGTCCCGTGTGTCACGTTTCCTAAACCCAACCGTCGCTTTCTTCTTTTACTCAGGGGCGTCGCACTGGGGGGGAAAAGGGGACTGAGTACCCAGGGCCCTCATGTGAGGTGGGCCCAAAAAGATGCTAGAATCAATAGCTGTGGATGCGTCCCGTTCTTCTTTTCCTAAACCCAACCCGTTCTTCCCACGTGTCATGGAAACATAAGCCCACCCACGACCTTTTCTTTAACCTAACTGCGTCAAAAGCAACGGCAATACTTCAGACTAAGCGCGTTTAGATAAAGCACGTTTAGATATGATGCTAAAGGAGACTTTTAGCGTCAATAACAACGCCAAAGGCACCTGACCAAGCGTCTGTATTTTACGCGATGGGAGTAAGAATCTGTTGGGTATATACAATTAAGGGGCATTCTGTGTTTCCCCTGATCACCATGCAGTATAGTAGTGTGCCAGTAACTATATGGCCCAACAGCAATAGGAGGCTGTAAAACACGACACCATTAACAGTGATAAAGACATAGACAGAAATGACTAACGACAGACAGTTTGTCGCCTGAACTCTGACTGTGTCTGTGTTAAAATGAATGTGTGTTGAACACTGTTATCAGCACTGACCATACCTTATTAATGCTGCACCCCGGATCATTCTGAGAGACTAGACATTATCTAATCCATATTTGTTTAGCAGCCAATCGCTGCCCAATCGCTTCTCTAAAAGTCCAAAAAGCAGCAATCTGAGCACAAAACTATAATCAACCCATGTGTCTCTTCATTTCTGGTCTTCCATGCCTAATTGTTTGGGGACTCTGGGCAATTTAGAATACATAGGTGGAAACACTTCTCAACAGCTATTACTGTAATTTTATGTTTTCGGTTGTTTGGATTATAAATGGGGTTAAGGAAAAGCGTGCAAAAGCTGATCTTTATACTAGAGATGCAACTAACAATTATTTTCATTATCAATTATATTATCGTTTTGTCTATAAAATGTCCAAATAAAAAGTTTAAAAGTTTAAATGCTTATTACAGTCAGTCTAAAAAACCAAGGTCTTCCATTTACTTTCATACATGACAAAGAAAAGCAGCAAACCCTTACATTTGAGAAGCTGAAACCAGCAAATGGCATTTTTGCTTGAAAAAGGACTTCATGGATACATTTTCTTTAAATTGACGAATCGCTTAATAGAATAACTATTGCAATTCTTCCTATATACACATACTTTGGGCTGACCATTACTGGATAAGTCTGTAGTGCCACTTCAACACAAGCAACCCTTGTAAAACCGGGCTGAGGATGTTTGACTAGGTCGAGCCAGGAAGAAGTAATTTGGATAGATGGTGTTTACGGCTTTCTTTAACAGACCATGATGTCGATAACAGATTTACTGATGCAGAATACGCATTGTTCATACTTTATACAGAGTGAGCAGCAGATTCTTGTGGAAGTATGATAACGTGAAACACAAAAAAAAAAAAAGGAAAGAAACAAAAAGAAACACTGCCGCTGTAACGAAACAGCGAAAGAAAGCGTGGCAGACAATCGCTAACCAACTGAATGCAAGTAGCCGAAATATATATATTAACTGGCCACTGCTCTGAATTGAAGCCGTCATAATCATACCATTCAAGGATTAGGCTACTAATCATTTGCACAAATTAACAGTTGTACTCTTTGGCTTAAAAGTGAGGTATATGGCCATCTTATTGTATCTGCATATTCTATATGATTTGTATTTAAGCTTTGGGTAACAAAGAAACCCAAAAGTAAGCAGAAGATAATGTTACTCAGGAAATTTACCATGAAGATACATTTTTTACAATGCTAGAATATAATGCGTATATATCTCTTTCACTCTTTCTCCCTCTCTCTCATGGGCTAAAATATAAATTACCTAAGTCATATTAACTTCCACTGCTCGCTTTTAATGCAAAGTGTACAACTGTTCGTTTTTGCAAATGACAGTGACTCAGTGAATGCTTTCAATTAAGAGCAGTAGTTCGTAAATGTATTTTTTGATGTACATTTTTAGATACAGCCTATGATTCAGTCGGTCCGCTATTATCTGCCACGCTTTTTCTCACGTTTTCTTCAGGCAGAGTTTCCTTCTTTACATATTATATGCTTTGCTCCCTCATATATATGGACATAGAAAAGAAAGACACTGAAGAAATTGGACTCTAAAATCTAGAAACTATAAAGATAATAAAGTGATAAATCCCATGCACACTGTAAATATGAATGTAACAGAGTGATATTCATCAGTTACTTCCCCCCAGCAAAATATAAGGTCAAAAACCATTGTGGTGTCCTCTCCCTGTTGTTACATGAATGTACAGTAACCTACAACACTAGATAGTTACTGGTCCAGTGAACTAAGTCTATATTTTGGGAGGATTGTACAATTAGGATATGTTCTTAAAATTGTACAATCCTCCCAAATTATAGTCCCAGTTTAATGGACAACAGAAATTGTGTGCTAAGAATGCCAAATACAATGCACATGGAAGAGGAACAAACACACAAACACACATAGAAACAAACATGTACAGCTGCAAATAATACATCTCCATGGTAACTTAGGTGCCTCTGCTTTTGTGAAACCGAGTCGAGGCTAAATTCATCCAGGATAACTGGGAAATCCCGGCTTAATCCCTTATCTTGGTTTTGTGAAATAGCCCTCAAGTTTAAGTCAATTATTTTGTTATATGAGGATTTATGTGTGACTAAATCTGGGAGGTGTGCTTGGAAATTAAGCCTATGCTGAGTAATAAGTTTGAAGTTGTAATAAAAAACCAAATAACTGATAAGTATGAATGTCTTTGAACATAAGCATATTGGTTCAATATATCATAAAGTGTGCTCTACTTAATTGTCTTTGAGCATATATTGAACCTACTCTCGGGGCCTGGTTGGTAGCTGAAAACGACCCCTGACCTCTCAGGCAAACACAATGTCCTTATAGGATATTTATGGCCAGTTTTCCATTCCAGTTAAAGCAATTTCTGTAAATGTATGCACCCCAACTTCCTGGCCAGCCATTGTGAATATCACTGCTTATGCTAGGTCACATCATGCCTAATTAGTACTTAGATCATGGAGCGATTTGGTGTCCTCAGGCATAATTTCTCAAAGGAATTTCTCAGACAAAGGCTCACTTCCATGGTTAAATTCATCTGATCTGGCTAGCTGAGGGCTGGATCAGGGGCGATTCTAGGATCAGACCTTTAGTCACAGACTCAGCCACAGAAGAGAATGTGACACGGATACCGTTCGCCAGTAATTTAATGAGCCAATAATCTCTGAGCTAGCTACTGAACAACAACGTCAGCTAACGTTTTTTTGACACTATTAATACTATGATGGAACTACAGTAAACCTGACACTTTATAAGTCACAGTAACAATCACCAATTTGACACAATGTTCTAACATTCAGCAATTTTTGTTGCTTAGGTCTTCTCTCGGGACAACCAACGTTAAACTTCACAACAGCGCTCCAGCTCTCCCTCTGACTGATTAGATAGAGACTCAGCCAAAGGCGGGAGTCTGTCACAACCACCTCTGACTGGCCAACACCATGTTTCTGTTAACCCTTTCCTTGACTGGGTTACAGGGGCATAGCATTGGCAACAGCGACACAGGATAGTAAATCAAGCCCTTTGAACCTGTAACTGTTTGTCCTCTTGTCCTTTGTCACTAACAGACAAGTTCACAAACTAACTTCAAGCACTAAAATTGATTTTAAAAAAGGGGGTTTATTATTATCGTTTTTAGGGGGGCTGAGATGAAATTTAGGGGGGCTTAAGCCCCCTTAAAAAGGGTCTAAAATCGCCCATGTGCTGGATAATGGTCAATTATAATGACATAACTGGCTGCATACAGTCAATCACCAAGTAGGCCTAAACGTTTTCGACAGAGCAGTCACACCAATAGAAACAAGCAGGGTGGTGTAGTGATTTAAGATGTAAAAGCTTTGATGACAGCGAGCATCTACAGAATTCTGGTTGTGTTTTCTTGAGAAAGAAATACTATATGCTTTCTGGGCTGTAATTGACCCTGACCTTTGACCTCCCTGTAGCCTATAAACTAGATAGCAACACTTCTATGAGATTAGAACAGCATCAGATTACTACTTTTATTAGCACTCAGATTACACAGACAAAGCATGTCCCATTCATGAACAGAGTCTCGGTGTCTCAGGGTCTCAGTAGTTATGTATTGTGGAAATATTTATTCATAATTCAAATTGAAAGTCCAAAGAGAAATTGAAAGTCCAAAGAGAAAACAAAGCGAGATCAAATTAAAAATATATATTTTTTTTAATTTTCCATTTAACATTGGCTTTTAATTTTCATTTAATATTTGGCTTTTGAATTTCAATTTAACATTGGCTTTTAATTTTCATTTAATATTTGGCTTTTAATTTTCATTTAATATTTGGCTTTTGAATTTCAATTTAACATTGGATTTTCATTTGGATTTAATATTTAGCTTTTGAATTTCCATTTAACATTGCCTTTTGGTCAGATCTCAAGGACGCACACACACACAATCTCAACCGGATAGTCATCGTCCGAACTGCAACCTCTCCTTTTTATTTCTCTCACTTTTTTCTCCGGGTGGTGCGCGGTGTGAGGTGTGTGTCCGCGCTATTCTCCAACATGTAGCCTACTGACAACAATCACTCCTGATTGACGGCCTTTTGTACAGCCCTTGTACTTTTTCAGACTTCCAGCTGACAGCGGTGTCTGTAAGCATCACTTGCCGGCCAGCAGGGAGGCGATCCCGGCCGCCACCAGCTGGCTGTCCCGTCAGACAGAAGCTTTTGACAACATCGGAGAAAATGTGCAGTTGGCCATCCAAATAAATCCAAATGAAAATCCAAATGAAAATCCAATGTTAAATTGAAATTCAAAAGCCAAATATTAAATGAAAATTAAAAGCCAATGTTAAATTGAAATTCAAAAGCCAAATATTAAATGAAAATTAAAAGCCAAATATTAAATGAATATTAAAAGCCAATATTAAATTGAAATTAAAAAGCCAAATATTAAATGAAAATTAAAAGCCAATATTAAATTGAAATTCAAAAGCCAAATATTAAATGAAAATTAAAAGCCAATGTTAAATTGAAATTCAAAAGCCAAAGGGAAAATTAAAAAAATAATAATAATATTTTTAATTTGATCTCGCTTTGTTTTCTCTTTGGACTTTCAATTTCTCTTTGGACTTTCAATTTGAATTATGAATAAATATTTCCTCCATAGTTATGGAGATGCTATTCTTTTTACCCATGAGACCATTGATATAGCCTATTACAGCACGAGACACCTAAACCTCCATTCCTATAGGTGTCACTATAGTCGGACATCCCCCCTCCCCTCCGCTGCTACGCTACTCCTCCTCCTCCCCTTCCCCAAAACCTCCGCGAAAGGGTGTGCGTTTTGAAGGTTGTATGAAGCGATACACCATCGCAGACAGGAGCAGTCGCCACTTGGTTTGACAGCCCGGGACAAGCCTAAGAAGCCGGTGCAGAGAGCAGCACGCCTCAAGTCTTCCCCCCCTCCTATCCTCCCTCTGGGCTGAGCCCCCCAAACCAAGGTCTTGTCCTTCTGCGAAGACGATGGAAATGACGCATAGACGGACATTAATATCAAGAAGTTGAAGTAGGCTACATAGTGCGCGGAAAAAAAAAATGCAGTGTGGCTTCTCTTCAAGGTCAGTATCTCAGCACCGCCGCCCCACGGATGTGTTCCTTGGTCAGTCGGATTGAATAAGAGGAGTGGAAGGGGATGCCGATGTGTCTCGCTTGCCTCCAGCATCAACAATTACATCTTTCACCAAGGAGGACCATTGACAGCCACTGACACAGAAACTTGTTAAACACCGCTGTAAAAAGAGAAAACCCCGAATTGGCTAGGTTTGCTCTTTACAGCGTACTTGTCTCAGCTGTTGTGAAAAGAAACTCTGTCCAGCATCTTGGCATTTCCTGCTTTCTTCAAACGGCCTGCGGCGGTGCGGCTGTTTACCTGGCTACAAGCAACAACTCTGAAGTCAAGCTAGCTAACCTTAACCGGCAGAATTAATGTTTGGTTCGGTTTAAGCTGGTTGACCCGACTGTTAAAGTCCTTTTTACAATGTTCGACGGTTGAAGAGTAACGAACTTCCTTGAACTTGCTTGGTTTTCAAGCGGACTTTTACCAACTCATTTCTTTTCAAATTACATTGCCTTTTTTTTTTTTGGTTTAACAACATGCCTTCGAGGACCGGTTCACACAGCCCGACTGGTATCGGTAAGAGTTTACCAGAGCGGGGACTGCTCCTGCTGATGGTTTTGGTGCTACTGGAGGGCTCCGTAATTCCTCTCGGAGCTGCCAGCTCTCCGGATACCGGCCACCAGAAAAATGTGGACAACCACAAAGCGGAGGGCGAAAAAAACCACACTAAAAAGGCGTTCCCTGTGCTCGACCTCGACTACCGTCACATACAGACTCCCTTTGAAATCTCACTATGGGTGCTGCTGGCCTCGGTAATGAAATTAGGTGAGTATCATGTGAACTTCACGCATGTTATGTAGCCTGTAGCCGGCATTTGAGTTCAGCCTTTCCAGGAAATGCCAGCTAAGGGTTAGGTTATAGAGTTGGCTACAGGTGTAGCTATTCATTGCAGGTTACTTGTCACATGTGTAGCAGTTGTTCAGGTGAAGTTAGCAGCATATTGAAACGAATAAATGAATAGTCTGTTTTACCAGACTGCTCTTTGAATCAAAATTACATGTTGAAGAGAGGAATGGGTTAAGGTAACTCCAGCAGAGATAGCATAGCTTAATCAACTGACATGTACATCTTTGGTTCAGGTTGCAACACATGCACATATAGCTATTGATGGGCTCACAATAATTGACAAAAACATCAAACCCATCAGTTTACTTTTGCTGGATAATCTCTAACCACCAGTCCAGCCTGTCACCTGTATTCTGCATACCAGTGTGCTGACTTAACAAATTGGGCCAGAATAGCTCAATTGAGATGGCGACTCAGAGGGAAAATCTATATTGCTGGTCATGCAGATTACTCATCAGATCTGTCAGCCTCATGTGGAGAGGTTATTTTGCTACTTCTGTCCTTACTCCTTGATACAGAGATGACTGAGTAGGATGTTGTACGGCAACTATTTGGCAAGTTTTCAACACAGGGGAAACTCCTGCTATTATGCTGTTGTGAGCCAAAGCCTTGTGACATTGTCATGAATGATGTCTCAACGCGAACATCTGAGTTGAGCTACTTTGTGATTGTTCCCAATCCCAGCTGTGACACACACTGAAGTACTTCTGTCCAGCGCCTCACTTTCCACTGTTGCATCGTGTCTTCTGTGCCCTCACCCTTTATTCCTCTTACTTTCTCCACTCATGGTGCTCTCTTTTATTTCCTTCTATATACTGTCCTGTTTCTCCCTCTATTAGCAATGCCTCCTCGGGGTTGTGCTTTTCACAAAACACTGCATTGTCCCCTGCTATCATTTTCCAAGAGCCAGCAGCTTGTTATAGTAGTTGCCTGCAACATCAGGGGCTTGACTGAGCAGAACCCTGTAGCCAGGGAGGATACTGACTGCCTCACTGTCTGGGCGAGAAGCCTCACTGTCTTGGCAAGAAGCCCAGTGTCTCTGCAGAGAGGACAGGCAGTGAGGGACCACCTGGCTTGGGTGGCTCTCTGTTAAGATGCAGCTCAAGGGCATGGAATGAGAGAGAGAGAGAGAGGGAGGCAGAAAAGAAATGAGACAGGATGAGTGTGTGCACTGACAGCAGCAGACATTGGTGACCTTAAGCCTCCGATTATCCCAGGATGGCTGAATGAGCTGTGAGTAATTCAATGTGGCTGCTACACTGCTCCGCCTTGGCACAGCGTCTGATTCACGTTCATGGACCTTTTATATCTTACAAGCCTAAAAGCACACCCACGATCCATTTACCTCTTAAGCAACCCTGTCAGTGGGCATGGTGCCTTAGTTCCTTACTTTTTTTTTTGCTTTTCTTGAATTGTTTACACCCAGTGCAAAAAGTATTTATATAAATGAAAACCCAGGGGATATAATTTCACTGAGAATATGCTCTAACAGTGTTAAAGTAAGTGGCAAGTCCTTATTTTTATGAAACATCCTCTGTTATGGCTCCTGTAATTAGGCCACAGACCAGTGTCGTGCATAAATAACTCTTCTTTATCAACCTATGACTTAAAAGCTATAATCGGCTCTGAAAACGTAGTTGTGTTTAGAGTAAGAATATGTTTGAGAGGATCTGTTTAGTTATAATCAGTATACATGAATGCTAAGAAGCGATTATTTAAATGACCTTGTTTCACTTTTATTTTGTGAATCTAATATTTACAGGAAACTCAGTGCTAGGGTTGGGCATCGTTTGGATTTTAACGATTATGATTCCAATTCCGATTTCAATTCCGGTTCTCATCGATTCTCGATTCCGATTCTTTGAGTGGTGGAGTTGAAACGGGTCAAATGCTTATTTCACAAATAAGAGGAAAGTTTTATTTTGATTCAAAGGTGGGTTGCAGTTTGACGGGGCTTTTTCAACGTAAAATAAAGCCAGACTAGAGCACCGCTTACTGTGCTCCATGGCTGCAACACAACAAGCGCCTGGGCGCTACAGAAACCCAAACTTGGGCATGTTAAATTTGGAACATGATCAGATTTGAAACCAAATCCTCCAAACGAATGCAATAAAGAAACTATTCCGATGGAATCGTAATTTTTGAAACGATTCCAAGTAGGAATCGGTTCTCGATGCCCAACCCTACTCAATACAAGACTTCAGCTGCAGTTATAAAATATAATGAGTTGTTAATATTTTAGTAGGTTGCGATGCCTATACTAGTTTATAGCCTCATCATACATTCAGGCTCCGACTTTCACATTGACGCTTCGGTTTGATCAGATCTGATAATATTCACTAGTAATACATGAGTGGGCAGTGGGACACCTCCTTCTGTAATTAAGAAGGGCTGTGAACCTGCTTGGTTCCAGTGTTCCCCTCCTTCCAGCGAAAGTTAGTCTCACCTTCTATTTATACATCACAACTGGTCTATCGATTTGGTGTGTGTGTGTGTGTGTGTGTGTGTGTGTGTGTGTGTGTGTGTGTGTGTGTGTGTGTGTGTGTGTGTGTGTGTGTGTGTGTGTGTGTGTGTGTGTGTGTGTGTGTGTGTGTGTGTGTGTGTGTGTGTGTGTGTGTGTGTGTGTGTGTGTGTGTGTGTGTGTGTGTGTGTGTGTGTGTGTGTGTGTGTGTGTGTGTGTGTGTGTTACTTGGCACTCGTTGAAAGTGATATGGATCTTTTCAACATGAATGAGAAATATGAAAACATTTTTGGTGGCTAGAACCTTACATTATGGGGAGTGTATTGCAGATAATGATTGACATTCATGAAACAATTCAATAATAGCCAGACGATGCTAACTTTCAGTAATTTAATAACCATGATCTCAGCAGTGCTGCAGTTTTATTACCACGGTTGTCAAGAATGTTTTTGCAGTGAAAATAAATAATTGAACTCAAGCTTTATTTATTATTAACTGAGTTGTAATGTTTGAAATGACAGGATCAGCAATTGCACTACATCTGTCTAGAAGTGAAAGCTATTCAAGCATTCCACTGTAAGAGGAAATGCAGATATTTTTTTCAACAGTCCGGTTATTTCGTGTTTTTGTTGTTTATTTAGACAGCAGGAAGTGGTAACTGGGACAGCGTGTGAACACGCAGGTCCAGAAGTTTGCACGTAAATCACTCCAGAGTGGGCATTTAAGTGCAGATTTTTCTCTTTACTGAAAAAAATGGCCTTTGTCATTGTTTTATAGTAAGAAATGGAACATATTCATGGCATCCCATTATTGTAACTTCAGCAGGCCATAGATCATCCATCACAGTCAAACATTGCTGTAACCTGGTTTGACCCAGAAATAATGATAAAAGTCAGGTTTTGTTCTTTGTTTCTTAAGAGTTAGTTTGCCCATTCCATTGGGTATTTATGACTCTTAGACCTGAGGACCTTCAAAGCTATAAGTTATTTTTTTAACCTTGTATTTAGCAGACAAGACTGCAATCTTAAATCTAGTTCCACAGTGTGTTGTTGAATTTGTAAACTTTACAGTGATTTAATTTCCTAAGATCCAATATGTCTATGAATTGGCACTGTTTCGGGAATGCTGCCTGCAGTTGTTTAGATCGTTTGTTTGCTGAGTAAATGGTTCACGAAGGGACCTGCCCCATTCCTTAATGGATTGCTTAATCTACAGTAAACAATTGATGATAACCTTTTTAGGAGACATTATCTGTATCACTGGGTTGACCCATAGACCACCTGTATAATCATTTATTGAGTTTAACGTTTTAATTGTTTAATGTTTCTGTTTGTTGTTGTAGAGTCCAAAGTTACAGGATTTGGCAAAACCTTTTGGAGATATGGGTCATAATATTATCCTTATCCATAATGTCTGTGTGGGAAAGAAGTCAGGTATATCATTAGAAACCACCCTCATTGCAAAGCTTGAGTAAATGTGTCGCAGGCTTTACACATCCTATCTTTAATGTGTTATTTAGGTTATGGCTTAATGCAGTTAAGTTTTCATAAAAAAAGACAAAAAAAAAACATTTACATGCCCCTAATCTTAGAAATACCCTAGATGTCTTTGCCTCATATTTAATATGATATCTCCATATAGTGTCACTATCCAAGATATTTGTTATGGTTTTGGGGTTTTGTCTTATTTTGGTGGTCTGTTTTCTGTTTTGTATTTTGCTCAGTTTCCTGTTTTATTTTGACGGTCTTGTTTTCTGTCTTGTCTTGTCTGATTTACTTCCTGTGTTTTCCCTCCCTTGTGATTGTCCTAATTTGTTTCACCTGTTTTCCAGCCTTGTGCCACCTGTCTTGTGTTTCTTCGTTACCCTGTGTATTTAGTCTTTGTCTTCCCCCTGTCCAGTGTCAGATCATTGTACTGTGTTTCGGTTTGGATTGTGTGAGTCTTGTTGCCAGTTTATTTTTCCTGTGTGTTTATCTTAGTGTTCCAGTGTTCCCATTTGTGACTTGGACTTCTTTTTGGATTTGCCTTTTTGCCTGCTGCATTCTGGACTGCCTTTGTGTTGTACTTTGTTTTACTGGTCAAATAAATCTTCCATCTCAAACGTTCTCCTGCCTGCTCTCTGCCTTTGGGTCCTCAACTTCCCGGAAACCTAACAATTTAAGTAAATAGCCTTAAGCAATAATATTGATTAGTTTGATAGTTCTCAATTCTGAGCATGCGTCACAGGTTGCAAGAAGTAATTATTTAAGGTGTCATAGGTGAAAGACATTTTAGCGATTAGTGGTTGCAATTCTAAGATCTAAAATATTGTTGTCTTCTCCACAAATTAAATTAATTTCTTGTCAGTGACGTTACCTCAAAGGTGTATCTACTGGTATTATCTACAGTGTTTGTACTAATGTTAACTTGTCCTTTTGTTTCCGTATACAGCCAAATCATTCTATCTGGTTGCCTTCTTTCCATTTTAAACATCGGCATGATCACAAAAGGGACTGAAGTGTACAGTATTGCTTGTAACAGACATTTAATGCTGTCACTAAGTTATACTTCATTCAGTATTTAAAGTGGATGATGTGCTTGTGAATTATTAAAGATCAAACATTTCTATCCTTAGAACAACCATGTGAGGAGTCACCCATGTGCACATATGGCATCAGAGATCATACTGAAATATACCATCAGCAGGCCATTATTAATTATTTAAACTAACACTGGTCTTGCACAAGCAACTTGAGGAACACAATGGTCTGCATTAAACAATCAAACTCATTAAAGCTTATTTTTTCACACAGCACTGTTGTCATGAACAAAGCCTACACCGCTCTGAAACGGATGTGTTTCTGACCTTCCTGTTTACATCATGGAAAGCGGGTCGGCCAGTTTAACATATTGATTTCCAAGTAAAGAATCAAAAGAACTTATCATCAGTCACTTTCTTTAGCAAGGCAACTGTTTAAATAGTTTCTCTCTTTTGTCCTTGCCTGGTCCAGCAGGTTTTGTTGCCAGCAGTGTACAATTAGTCACCTGGCAACAGGGCATAGTTCCTATCTTTGGGAATCGTGTTTAGGTACCAGGCTGTGCTGATATTGGGTACACATTCAGAAGGGAAAGAGCTGTAACCCTTTGCTGACTTTTCAATTACCTGGCTGCATAAGCACCAAATCTGGCATAAAACTTCTTACACCATTTTCTTTTCTTCTATTGAGTACATTTACTGCATATCTCTTTTATAGGTCTTGACAGCACTGCAGTTGTGTGCCATGAGTTGTTCTTTAAAGTTCACTGCCCTCATTTTCACTTATCTTTTTTTCTGTGGTATGGCTCTTCTTTTGATGAGCACTGAAGCTCTTAATTGGAGTCCTAGAGAGATTTAAGAATGTGTTAACAGTCACCACGTAGTCTAGGTTGGACATTTCAGGCATGCTCCGCTGAGCCTTTAGTCCAGTCCTAAATGTGTTGAGAGTTTTTACATTTAGAAAGGTCAGTATTGATGCTGAAATGGCTTTTTGTCTCATTCTCTTCCTGTTTGTACAGCATGTGCAGTCTTCACTTGTCGCTCCTGGTCATTCATGAATGATAATGGGTCATTTAGAGTGGCATTCTTGGATCCAGTGTTGAGTGTGTCACTGCTTGAGGCTCCAGCAGTAATACGTTTAGTCCGTCCAGTCATAACCTCTCTCTTTCCTCGAGGACTACAGTGCCCATCTTTTTATTAAAGTTTTTTTGTAAATGGCTCCCTTTGCAGACCTTGGTCATTTGAAGAGTTTAGGTATTTTCCATCCCTAAAATACCACATTTTCACAAACGTAAGAGTAAGAGTTTGCTGTCATGCTGTGATAGATTTAAGATTAATCTTATATTGAAATATAATAAATGAAAAGTGATAATATTGAATTATCTTCTACCTGACAGAAGAACTATAAAGACAAAAAGGTGGACTATGAAAAAGAAGGCAATGGAAATTAAAGAGTGAATGGAAGCAGGAGTAACTAGAATATGACACACAGTGATATAGGCTAATGTACTGCGGTTTTCTACTGTAGTGTTTTGTTTGTAATCTTTTTATTGCAGAGATGACTCACTCAGACACAATGCTGGGAGGGAGGGTGGGCGGCTGTCTATAAGGCAATGGCGGGGGTGGGGGGGTGAAAAAGGATTGTGAAGAGACTAGTAGCATATGTTTACAAAGAACTTGAGTTTTCAATTTAAATAAGTAGTTTTTTTTGTTAATCTATTGAAGTGTCACAGTTAAGAGAGGCTGTTTTAAACAGTTAAATTGCCTTTTCTGTGTTGTTTTTACATACGTTTACATTTAGGCCACCAAAAATGTACTTGCCACCAAATTTAAGGGCTTGGCGGCCCGTGCGGCCAGTGCTTACAAATATTAGCGTCTATCCCTGCAGAAGTTCTCTCTTCGGCTGCTCAGTGGCTAACAGCAGATATAGTTTGTATAACTAGGCCACTCCCAGGTGTAAGTGTTTGGGTGTATGGATTTGTTTAATCCTGTCTACCACTGGCATTGATGAAAATAAGCATGTGTTTCTAGTCCAGTTGTTTATTTTAATGAAGATGTAGAAACCATTCATTTCCAAGTAATTTTCCATGCTCATGCTGTAGGCTATTAAACTCAATTATTAGGATTAACATACACCATGAGGAAGTTAGTTCTTGGATACTGTATTTTAGTTCATTGCTGTCTTCTGGGACTTATTCAGTTTCACATTTAGTCAGCTGTTTACAGAGGATGTTCATTTCCCCTGTGTATAGCAGTGCAACCAAATGGCTGGTTATACATAGGCAATATGTTTGCTCAGAAAGGCAGACGTGAATGCATACAGTACAACAATGTGTTATGTGATCCAAAGCAAGAGAGCTAATATCAGTTTGTCATCACCTTGCTCTATTACACGTGTGTAATGAATAGCAGAGAATTGAAATATTTTATTTATATATATATATATATATATATATATATATATATATATATATATATATATTATTATTTATATATATATATATATATATATATATATATTACATGAACAGGCCCACTAGTGTGATCTGGTGTCCCCCACACTAAACAGAGATCTCTGCAGTGTTGAAGTCTCAAACACTTAGACACAGCTTCTTAATTATGTAACCGTGTCTATAGGGGGTTGAGATGTTGTGAACATTAATGTGCTAATTTATGGTGCCCATTTAGTTTTAGAGTAGTTTTGAAGCCTCCAGGAAGCATATTGATGCTTTCTTCTGAAGAGACATTGTGCTGTGGATAGTCTCAGAACTAGCTGGGGAATTTATCATTTTGCTCGCCACATAAACCTTCAGGGGGAGTCACATGAGGTTTCTGTTTACCGTGTTTCAAGCAGTTGTCACATAATATCTTTTGTTAACCCACCTGGCTACCAAGCCTTTGTGGAGTAATAGGGTGGTGCCTTTTTTTTCTAATAAAGCGCATTGAAAAGAGAACAGCTCTCAGTCCCTGACATCTCGCTGTGGAGAAATTGGATCTCTTAAGACCATTTAAGATAACACTTTCTTTCCTCGGAGATCCAGAGCTACGTGCAGCAGCTGCATATCCACAATCATTGTTGACTTAAGGAAAGTAACAGTGTGTCCTTAGTGCCTAAGTATGAACACTTAATATGCTCACATGGCAAATGAAATGGAGGTTGACTGGTGGTCAGGTGGTACAACCGTGGTACTGCAGTGTGTGGTCATATTGCTGATAGTTGGTGTATAGTGTTATTGGCTCGGTTGTGGTGGTGTGGGTGTTAATCAAGCTCATAAAACCCATGGTCAAATTTGTTTTGATTTGTTAGGGGTGTGAAGAACAACTGTGAAGCTCATAACGTCTTTGTTACACACACACAAAAAAATTCTGTTTGGGTTTAACAGGGTAAAAGTAGTCAGTAGTTCATGTCATAGCCGGGCACAACGGAGCATGGGTGACGCAGCCGGACATTGCAGAGAATAGCAGAGCGTAGCTCTGTGAAGAAGAAACATAAGGACTCCGGGGAGTTAACTCCACAGAGCTAGGTTAGTAACACGTTTTTCTGGGACAGGATGCACATAAAATGAAAAAAAGAAAAGAGAGAGCAGCTCATTGTGTCATAAGAAGGAAGGAACTTCCCCGGCAGTATAAAATAATAATAGAATGACTAAGCGAGGCAGGTTAAAGAGAGATGCCTGGTCGGGCTAGAACTCTCCCCAACCGGATCGGTCTGTACTGGCCTGCCTCCCTCTACTCTCTATATTATTGAATATATTATAGGTAAATCTGATGACTATAAAGAGAAGCAGAGAAAAGCAGGGGTGCTGTGTCTGCAGCAATACACCCTGCCCCGCCGGGCTAGGCGTACGCTGCAACTCCTCACTCCCTAACTATAAGCTTTATCAAAGAGAGTTTTAAGTTTAGTCTTAAATGTGGTGACGGTGTCTGCCCCCCGAACCCAGATTGGGAGCTGGTTCCGTAGGAGAGGAGCCTGGTAGATGAAGGCTCTGGCTCCCATTCTACTTTTAGAGACTCTAGGAACCACAAGTAACTCTGCATTCTGGGAGCGCAGTGCTCTAGTGGGACAATAAGGTACTAAGAGCTCCTGAAGATATGAAGGTGCTTGACCATTCAGAGCTTTGTAGGTCAGGAGAAGGATTTTAAAGTCAGTCCTGGATTTTACAGGAAGCCAATGCAGAGAAGTTAATACATGAGAAATACGATCTCTTTTCTTAGTTTTTGTCAGAACACGTGCTGCAGCATTCTGGATCAGCTGGAGAGTCTTAAGGGACTTGAGAATCCTGATAATACGGAATTACAATAGTCCAGCCTGGAAGTAACGAATGCATGGACTAGTTTTTCAGCATTGTTTTGTGACAGGATGTTCCTAATTTTTGTGATGTTACGAAGGTGAAAAAAAGCTGTTCTAGAGGTTTGTTTTATGTGGGCATTAAAGGATATATCCTGATCGAAAATAACTCCTAGATTTCTAACAGTAGTTCTGGAGGCCACGGCAATACCATCCAGAGTAATTATATCTTTGGATAATGAGATTCGGAGGTGTTTAGGGCCCAGCACAACAACTTCATTTTTGTTTGAGTTTAACATCAGAAAATTGTAGGCCATCCATGATTTTATATCTTTAACGCATACTTGAAGTTAGGCCTGGGCGAAAAATTGATTAAATGAATTAATTCGAATTTTTGGCGGGCGATTTAAAAAATAAGTAAATCGAAGTTTTTGTGTAATGGCGCATTTTTGGCTCCCCGGAGCTTCCGTAAGCGTTAGTTTCACATAGCAGTATGGCAGCGGCAACAACAACATCATTAGCACACACGAAAACAGCAACAGCAAGTGACAACATGGCTACCGGTGAGAGTGGGAAGTTTGTTCCCAAGAAAGGAATAAAATCATTTGTTGTGAAACACAAACAACATGGCAGCGACAGGGGCTAACATTAATTATTTTCTTAACCAGTCGTTTCATTACTTACTTATCCGTTATCTCCGCCGAAATGACCGGCAGCTCGCGGTGCACTGTCCCCGGCTGACAGTCACTTATTCTGGGATAACTGAACCACCAGCTACAGCTGACCTGAAGGAGCACCACGCGGGGCACCAGAGGCGGTGTTGAGGAACTCTGTTGCGGCTCAACGCATCTAATAAATGCCGCTGATACAACCGAGCTGTGACGGAGGTCTGTTGCGGCTTAAACAACTTGCAGTCGCCGCTCTGTAGCACGGAGCTCCGCTTCGACGTTTGTTTTTATCGCTAAGAAGGAGCTTGCTACAGGTATGCTACATTCAAGAGACCATGGGACGTTAACGCACATTACTCAGCAACAGGTGAAAATAGGGGCAAGGTTGCGCAATAACGTTAAAATGATTTGAACTTTTAGCGAGGAATGAGAAGTGAATTACCTGTAGGCCTATGTGTAAAAACAGCTTTATCTCACGCATCCGTTTTGTTGTTGTTGAATATATAGCCCACCCCCCAAAAAAATAAAACTGGTAGGGAAAACACTCAAACCAATTTATATTTCCACAAAATTGGCATGAATAAACTTAATGGTATACATGCCCCGTGTGTGTGTGTGTGTGTGTGTGTGTGTGTGTGTGTGTGTGTGTGTGTGTGTGTGTGTGTGTGTGTGTGTGTGTGTGTGTGTGTGTGTGTGTGTGTGTGTGTGTGTGTGTGTGTGTGTGTGTGTGTGTGTGTGTGTGTCAAAACAAAATAAAACTTGTTTTGAACAATTTCTTTGTCATCTGCAGATTGATTTTAAGTAGAGGGAGAAAAAAATCGATTTAAATCTTAAATCGGATTTTTTTTTTTTTTAAATCAGGGATTTTATTTTTAGGCCATATCGCCCAGCCCTACTTGAAGTTTAGCTAACTGACTGGTTTCGTCTGGCTTGATTGATAAGTATAATTGGGTGTCATCCGCATAACAGTGAAAGTTAATTGAGTGTTTCCTAATAATATTACCAAGAGGAAGTATATATAAGGAGAATAGAATTGGTCCAAGCACTGAGCCTTCTGGAACGCCATGGCTAACTTTAACGTATCTGGAGGATTTATTGTTAACATTAACAAATTGAGATCGGTCAGAGAAATAGGATTTAAACCAGCTTAGAGCAATTCCTTTAATGCCAACTAAATGTTCCAATCTCTGTAACAGGATGGTATGGTCAATAGTGTCAAATGCAGCACTAAGATCTAATAAGACAAGTACGGAAACAAGTCCTTTGTCTGCAGCAGTTAGAAGGTCGTTAGTAATTTTCACCAGTGCCGTCTCTGTGCTATGATGCTTTCTAAATCCTGACTGAAAGTCCTCAAATAAGCTATTGCTATGTAGAAAATCACATAACTGATTGGCAACTACCTTCTCAAGGATCTTGGAGAGAAAGGGAAGATTAGATATAGGTCTATAGTTTGCTAAGACCTCAGGATCTAGGGTGGTTTTTTCAGAAGAGGTTTTATCACAGCTACTTTAAATGACTGCGGTACGTAACCTGTTAATAAAGACATATTGATCATATCTAGTAACGAAGTGTTAACCACGGGTAACGCTTCTTTAAGTAGCCACGTTGGGATGGGATCTAAGGGACAGTTAGATGGCTTTGCTGAAGAGACCTTTAACATTAATTGTTAAGGGTTTATAGGATAAAAGCAGTTTAAGTATATGTCAGGTCTAGTCGTTCTTTCTAGTCATTTAAAGGTGAACCGTAAGAGGTTGAGGGCAAGAGGTGATAAATAGGGTCTCTAATTGTTTTTATTTTATCATGAAGTCATCACTACTCAGAGCTATCGGAATAGAAGGCTCAGTAGAGCTGTCAGCCTGGCTACAGTGCTGAAAAGAAACCTTGGGTTGTTCTTATTTTCTTCTATCAGTGATGAATAATAGTCTGATCTGGCCTTTTTTAGGGCCTTCCTGTAGGTTTTCAGACTGTCTTGCCAATCTAAACGAGATTCTTCCAGTTTGGTGGAACGCTATTTACTTTCAAGTTTTCGCAATTTCTGTTTGTGTGTTAGCGTTAATGCAGCATGTGTTCAGCTGATACATTGCCAGCTGGAAAATGACATGTCCGTGTGGCGTGTGCTGCTATAGTGTGCAGTAAATATAGCCGGGGAAAGACTTCTCACTATGGGAAGCATTAGGGGTGGGGGAATAAATCGATACAGCAGAGTATCGCGATATTTTCGTGGCAATACTGTATCGATACACAGATGCCAAGTATCGATCTTTTATGATATATGTGTTGGTCAGTCTGTCTGCTTGATAATCCCCATTTTGCAGCAATAAAATTGAAGTGAGATGAACAAGCAGAGAAATGTGTCTTTTAGATAAAACAAATGTTGACAAAATTGTCCTTTGGGGACATCATTTGAAACTGGGAAAAATTTGAAGTTGGAAAAAGGTAATACATTGCAATATATCGCAGAATATTGCGATACGTTTAAAATCGCAATAATATTGTATCGTGACATAAGTATCGTGATGATATCGTATCGTAGGCCTCTGGGGATTCCCACCCTAGGAAGCATGTGGCAGTCTCTTTGAAGACTTCATCTTTTGTTAATGCATTAGTGCATAACATTTTGATTTTAATGAACGTTCATTGTGCAAGTTATCTTATATGTCATGTCTTGGATAATTCAATGCTCCTTTCTGACATGTTTTAAATTGGACTGATTGGCCATAAGTGAGACTCGAACATTAAGGATACTCATGAAATATTAAAGCTTTAGTGCGTAACTTTTTGATATTAATGAACATCTGTTACATTCAAGCCATTGCCAAATGAGTTGCTACAAAGCTAATCAAGACAATCAGCTCCACACAACTCTCTCTGTATTTCTGATTATGGCTATGTTCAGAAGATGGTGTCGTTCGGTGACTTTCCCGCGCAGAAGCTCGAGTGAAGATAGTTACCTCTTCTGAAGAGTCCATCATGTTTTTTTAATCCTCCGTGTCCTCCTCGGCTACTAGCAACTGCGTGGAGGAGGGGTGGAGGTGAGGGCGCGTGTGCGATCACGTAAGGCTGGTATCATGTGGACGCGCCGACAGCGTTGTTGTCATTACTTAGAATTCCTCATTGGGGCGACAGAAACTACGCATCTATAGCTTTAACTATTTCTGCACAGCCTGCGGTTGTCCCGTCACCTCACTGTGTACACATGTAGCCTTGTCTGTCTTTATAGTTTAATGTGAAACTTCACAGCAGCTCAGGAGCGATGGCATTTGTGGTAGTTACCTTTTGTTGGGCCAGCCTCTTGGAGTCAAACAGCTTTTGTCGTTTGCCAAGCAGTAAGTCTCCTGCTCCATTTATATGAACAGTCTCTCGGGAATCTCTGCACAGCTGCTTGTGCTGTGACATGTGAGCCATGCAGCCTGAAGCAATAGCAGATAAATGGATAAAAGGTTATTTCAATTGTGTGAAACTCCTCCAAAATTGGATTATATCAGCGAGAAGACAAACTGAATTTGAAAGATTCTCTTTTCATTTTACTGGCAGCCTTTTTTTTAAAGTCTCATCTCCTGAATGTGGGATCATGGCAGCCTCGACTTGTTGAGCATGTTTTGCATGTCATTTAAATGTTTTCCTTCCAGAATTCACAGGGCTATTGTATTAGCTCTGTGTCACATGAATAACTACATGGCATACAGTCCTCTTTTCATGTTCTTTTCCCAACCTACAGCTTCAAGACTGGAAATACAACTTTATTCATATGTTAAACACATGCTGAGAATGTAAGTTTTCTGTTACAGACCGGTAGTAGTCGCATTTCACTCTGCATTTCCTACACACATTAACCGCTTAGCTTTCCACCCCATTTTTCTAGAGGATTGGGGGATAGCCAGACAAGCCAGACCCACATCAAGATGTTGGGTCTGGGAACTCACCATTGGCAGGGCTCAATCCAAGGGGCGGGATAAATGGTTGTCTTTCAAATTTCCTCTGCACGCAATATTAGGATTGCGCTACAACCATCCAGAGCAACACGTTGATAAATTAAACTTTTGCCATATCCGGTCGGCAAAACTCCAAACACATCTTCCTTTTTTAAGAATGACGTTCTTTGTTCTTTTCTCAAAGAAAAGCTTAACTCCAAGTCTTCCAGAGTCGCAGCCAAAGCCAATTCGAAAGACTGCTGTTCGCCAGCAGCAGCAGCCATCTTCTTTGTTTATAAGTAGCAGGGAATTTACGCGGAACTGTCGCAACTCTGCCGTCATTATGTTAAGCCCGCCCACTGACTCTATACACGATGTGATTGGCCTGACTAGAGTTTGATTTTTCCAGAGAGTTGCTAGACCCCCTGGCTGCAAATAACATTTGCTGCCGCTAGTAGATTCCACATAGAAGTGGTATACAGCATTTGAAAGCTGGGAACCTGACAATTAATTTCACATGCAGCTCAGCACTTTGCCAAGTTATTCTTGTAATAAATTAGAAATAAATATGATATATAATTGTCAACGTGTATAAGGGCTTAGTACAATATAAGCCATTCTCATGCTCACTTATGTCTTCTACGTTGTTGCAGCAGTTTTTGGGTTGATACTATTTGTTACAGATTTGGTGCACAATTTAACCATTTTTTTACCACTCAAGAATTGATAAACAATTCTCAAAAAATCCCTCCAAACCACCAATATCCCATTAAAACACCAAAACCTTGAGGATCATGGGTAAAATCCATGCTGTTATTTGGTATCAAAAGATTTTGACATTTGGAGATTTCTGCAAGAATTGCATTTCTTTCTGTGATTGAATGGCGAGCACTTTTGTTCTGGAAACTGCTGAGAAACCCCCTTATGTTAAATATACCTATGATAGCCATACGTTCTCTGAATGTCCCAGTTTTCTAGTTTGAGGGTTGTAAACCTCCATGAGGCTGTGATTATCCTAGAGGTTGCAACAGGTCATTTTATACAGTGACACACATTTCAGAAAATGGTCTCACTCATTTAAATGGCTACTATGGGGACTAACATTATCACACATGTATTTATTAAATACAGTTGCTTTCATTGAACCCACAATCTGAAGCGCAGTCTCAGCTTTCCAGTCATATCCAATTTTCCAGACCCCAGAAATATTCCCAGAAAAATTCAAGTACACCATTTTAAAATAGGTGAAAAAAACGCATTTATACAATTATACTACATGAAAAAACTTATTTATGTAACAACACGCTGTTGGATGCTGTCCTCTCCTACTTCAGTGCCTAACAAATCTATCCATCTCTCTCTCTCTCTCTCTCTCTCTCTCTCTCTCTCTCTCTCTCTCTCTCTCTCTCTCTCTCTCTCTCTCTCTCTCTCCCCTGACCCTGTCTTTCACTGGTTGAAGCCTGAAAATATTGTAAACAAATTAATAACATAACTAATTACACTGGTCGGACTGTTCAGCTCTGTTTCAGACTGATACCTCCAGGGTGGTCCTTATTCTCAACACGTGCCTTTTTCACGGAAAATACTTTTCAATACTCATCTGGATTGAAGCAGCAAACATTCAGTGTAAGAGTAAAAACATGACATAACATTATTTATAATACGTTTATTTGATTTACAGCTGCTACATATAGTGTTTTGACCTCGACAACCCAACTGCATTTTACCGCAAACTTGCGACCAGTTAAATTTCTAAAGCAGGCACAATCGCTTGTTTGCTAAGAGTCAGGACTCCAGCAATAACACACTGACAACATTGTATTCAGAATATAAAATATGTTTATAGCACTTTTTAATGTGTGGTTGTGTAAAGGTGTTCACGAGATAAATACCAACCGTCCCTGGCCCGATTTGACTTTGCGGTTGGTGTGATCCTATCGCTACCTTGTTCTCCCTCCATGCCATTGCCTCTAATCTTTTATTCTCTCCATTTTCCCAGGGTTCCACATGATTCCTCGTCTGCCCGGTATTGTGCCAGAAAGCTGCCTGTTGATTACGGTGGGTCTGCTGGTGGGGGGGCTTATCAAACTAGCTGGAGAAAAGGTCCCCCCAGTTCTGGACTCCCAGTTGTTTTTCCTCTGCCTGCTGCCGCCCATTATTCTGGATGCTGGCTACTTCCTGCCCATTCGTCCCTTCATGGAGAACCTGGGCACGATCCTGATGTTTGCTGTTGTGGGCACCTTGTGGAATGCCTTCTTCATCGGGGGTCTGCTGTATGCTGTGTGTCAGATCCAGCCAGCCAATCCAAACGAACTCCACCAGCTAGAGATCCTGCCCTGTCTGCTGTTCGGCTCCATCATCTCAGCTGTGGATCCTGTTGCTGTGCTAGCTGTGTTTGAGGAAATCCACATAAATGAACTGTTGCACATCCTGGTGTTTGGCGAGTCACTGCTCAACGATGCCGTCACTGTGGTGAGTGACCAAAACAGGAATTATGTGGCTGGTAGCAGACTTTCATGCTTCCATCTGTTATGAGAAAATGCATTTATTGTTTCATCGGTGCTCCAGTACTGGTAGATTAGAGGCATTTCTCTGTCAGAATATGATATCCTGGAGGTGTAAACCATTGCTTGTAGCCCTCAGAAGCTCCTATATCATTAATGATGTTAATGTTAAACTCAAGTCGTTTGTAAACCTTTTAACCAAAAGGCTTCACTTAGACCCAAATTAAAACGTTGGTGTTTTGGTCAGCAGTTTGCAAAGCAGCTAAAAACTCAGTCACTGAGTGTTCTCGTCAGATCAGGTTGTGTATTGAATGAAATAATTCGTATAATGTTATAGTTAGACCTGATCTGTCACCACACAGCTAACTACATTGTCACTACACAATATTCCCCAACTCACAGAAAACCAGCTGTTGTCTGGCCTCTTCACAAACAGCACCATCTACAGTATAAAGTTGAGGACAATGCTAGCATCATAGCTAGGTGAGCGAGGATTTCTGTTGATTTTCTGCCAGTTTCCCTTTGGAATTATTCCAGACGCTTGACTTTTTCGACATCTTGCATGCGTATAGTTGCAGCCAAGTTGCTAGCCCTCACATGGTCAAACTTTCAGTTTAGGTGCTGGTAATGTTAGATGATAGCTCAGGCCAGGTTCTTCCATCGATTTCAGTACCCAGGAAAGCAACGCATCTAGTCCTACACACACTCACCCCGGCCCTAAACACATGCATGCATAAATGAATAATGTGGGATCACTATTCCTTATTTCATGTGTATTCAGGATTTTTTGGGTGATGCATTAATAATAATAATAATAATAATAATAATAATAATTTTCTTTAAAAAAAAGAAAAGAAAAAAGCGTTCAAAAACTGATTTGGACCTTGTCCAGAATCAGAGAATGACTACAGCCACATGGAGCAGGAAATAAATAAAATTTTGAATTATTCTTTCTCAACAGACTTTTGTTAGCTTTTGTTGTAATTTAGGTGTAAGCATTCTCTTTGTCATATGCCTTAATCAACACCATCTGTGTCCTAGGTGCTATACCATCTGTTTGAGGAGTATTCGGCTGCTGGCACAGTGACGGTGCTGGACGGTTTCCTGGGGATCATCTCCTTCCTGGTGGTATCGCTGGGTGGCATTCTAGTGGGAGCTATCTATGGGATCCTGGCTGCCTTCACCTCACGCTTCACCTCCCACACGCGGGTCATCGAGCCACTTTTTGTCTTTGTGTACAGCTACATGGCCTACCTTTCAGCGGAGATGTTCCACCTTTCTGGCATCATGGCGTAAGTGTGGGGTAGGGCTGAACGATTAATCAAATTCAAACTGACATCGTGACGTAATAGAAGGCAATTTTCACATCGCCGAAATGGCCAAGGCCGGATTTAAGTCTTCAGTCATCATCATGTTTACGTTTTACATCCTTTTGAATTGTTATAAGAGTAGTTTTTTGCTCCTTTGGAAATAGCTCAGTGCATACTGTGTTTGTAGCGAGTGTGTGTGGTCGAAAGAGAGAGTTGATGCAATCGGCAGACCGGTGTCGGCGATCCGAGCAAAGAAGAAATTAGCAGTGAAGTTGTCAAGTGGTAGTAAAAGTATAGGTTGTAGTTTGTCTGTGAATAAATACTGAAGCTCATTAAGACCGAGTAAAGTTCTGGTGACTTGCTTCTCAACTGCTGTGTAATGTGATGAGGTTAGCCCGAAGTGAGCATCAATGTCAGCCCTGGAGGCAAAACAAAGTCTCCCTGAAGCAGGAATGGTTAGTTAACAACATGTTTACAATGAGGCTTTCTGTTATCTAAATATTTTTTAGAGTGCTAGAGCCATAGTCAGTGTGCACTTTAGTTTGTGTAATTTGTTACAATACCGTTGCTGACTGGAGATCAGTAAGATTCATATTTATGTTTTATATTTAAATTAATGTTCACACTGGGCCTCTGGTGTTTTTGAGATTGTGGGCCCTATTTTAACGATCTAAGCGCGCGGCGTGAAGTGCAGGTGTGTTTAGGGCGTGTGTCAAATTCACTTTTGCTAGTTTGACGGCGGAAAAATGGGTCCTGTATTTATAAGTTGAATCTACATGTTCACGTTACCATTGGGCTTTAAGTTATCAAAATAGTCAGACTGACTGGAGATCAGTAAGATTCATATTTATTTTTCATATATTAATGTTCACACCAGTGCTTTGTTTTTTTTTTTCAGTTATTTAAGTTAAGTCATGATTATATTACATGTTTACAAAGCTTGAAGTTACAAGTTATAATATTCTATAGTGATTGAAGGTTTTAACAATTCAGTCGCTAAATAAAGATATGTTATTCATATTTATTCATGCAACAATTCATCTAATTTCAACCTAACACATAGGCCTGGCCTACATGAAAGAGCAGTTTATATGTTGACTGTATCCAATGTTGTGTTAGTCATACTATAGAATGATTTATTGCTTGTGTATATTGGATAATACAGAAGATAAGGAACCTTTTTTTTTAAAAATCGCATATTGAATTGCAATCGCAATATTGGTCTTAAAAAATCGCAATTAGATTATTTTCCAATATCGTTCAGCCGTAGTTTGGGGGGTGGTCATATAGACAGACTTAAAGAGAATTACACATTTTCAGAATGTATTGTATATATTGAAAGTTTTATATGTGTACAACTCATCTATTCCATACAGTAATAATGTTTTTGTGTCATGTGTGCTCTCTGGTATCTTTGAAGTACTCCAGCTGTTTCAGGGACATCCTTGTATCGTATGTTTTTGTTATCTGGATCTTCCCTCAGTAATGAGTTGTCATGGTCTATATAGAACCTTGCCACTGCAGGAAAAATCTATTTCAGTCATTGCCCCTATGACAGTAACTCAACTCTATATCGTGGCAGTGGTATATTGAATTCATCTGATCCAACATCACCTTAACCAAGCATTGATTTATTGGCATCCCAACATTATCTGAGGTGCCATTTCTCATCAGCTCCTCCAGTACGTTTCAATCCATTTTCTGTTCAAGGGGCTGGGAGTAATGGATGTTGCAGACAAGAGGTGATGATATACTGAGTCTCCCCTCTGAATCAGGGTCAAAAAGATGTGTAGCTTCAAGGACAATCTCTTCTGGCTGTCTTCCTGCACCTCACATCAAAAACTAGATTTGTGTTGAGGTGTTTACGAAGAAGAAGTGGAACAGCTAACTGGTCTTTCATCATTTCCCTAAAGCCTTGAAAAACAAACCAATATTGACGTGGAGGAGGAATGAGGGTGAAAAAAACAACTTTGCATGAAAACCACAATACAATAGAGAAGTGGTTACCAGACAGGGAGGAAGACATCTTTGTTGGTGACATTGTCATGTTTCCAAAATCAGTGTGGGACTCTGGGTATTTACAGCATTCCTTTTAGTGGAAAAACTGTTACTGTTGCCGACGACTTTTCCCTTTAACATTTATTAATTAATTTTACCTTGCTTCATGTTAATCATACATTTAATGGTGTTTGAATTTGGATGACAAACATCCCAGCATTTACAACAGATTTGGAAACATGGAATCTATGAAAATATGTTTTCTATACATACAGTTGAAACCAGATATTTACATACACTTAAAAAAAAAAATGTATTTCTTTACTGTCATACATTAAATCAGAGTAAACTTTTTCTGTTTTAGATCAATACATATTAACCTATTTTTTGCATTTGTTAAATGTCAGAATCAGAATTTTTATGTATTTTTTTTTATCACTTTCATCAAAGTCAGAAGTATACATACGCTTCCTGAGTATTTGGTAGAATTGCCCCGAAACTGATTCACTTGGGCCAAACGTTTTGGGTATCCTTCCACTAGCTTTCTACAATAGTTTTCTGGAATTTTGGCCCACTCCTCTTGACAGAACTGGTGTAACTGGGTCAGGTTTGTAGGCCTTCTTGCTCGCACTCGCCTTTTCAGTGCCGCCCACAAATGTTCTATGGGATTGAGATCAGGGCTTTGTGATGGCCACTCCAATACCTTGACTTTGTTGTCCTTAAGCCACTTTGTAACTAATTTGGAGGTATGCTTGGGGTCATTGTCCATTTGGAAGACCCATTTGCGCCCAAGCTTTAACTTCTTGGCTGATGTCTTCAGATGTTGCTTCGATATATCAACATAATTTTCTTTTCTCATGATGCAATCTATTTTGTGAAGTGCACCAGTCCCTTCTGCAGCAAAGCAGCCCCACAACATTATACTACCACCCCCATACTTCACAGTTGTTCTGAGGTGTTCTTTTTCCTCCAAATACACCGTTTATCATTATGGCCGTTAACAGTTCAATTTTTGTTTCGTCAGACCACAGGACATGTCTCCAGAAATTTAAGATTTTTGTCCCCATGTGCAGTTGCAAACTGTAGTCTGGCTTTTTATGGTGGTTTTGAAGTAATGGCTTTCTTCTCCCAGAGTAACCTTTTAGCTCATGGTGGTACAGGACTCGTTTACTGTGGTTAATGACACTGTCTTACCAGTTTCAGCTAGCATCTTCACAAGGTCTTTTGCTGTTGTCCTGGGATTGATTCGCACATTTCGCACCAAAAAACGTTCCTCTCTGGGACTCAGAATCCTTCTCCTTCCTGAGCGGTATGATTGTTGTACATTCCCATGTTTTTTATACTTGCATATTATTGTCTAAACAGATGAACGTGGGACCTTCAGGCATCTGGAAATTGCACCTAAGGATGAGCCACACTTGTGGAGGTCCACAATTCTGTCTTGGTTGATTTCTCTTGATTTTCCCATGATGTCAAAGAAAGAGGCTCTGTGTTTGAGGTGTGCCTTTATATGCATCCGCAGTTCTGTCAAGAGGAGTGGGCCAAAATTCCAGCAAACTATTGTAGAAAGCTTGTGGAAGGATACCCAAAACGTTTGACCCAAGTGAAAGAGTTTCGGGGCAATTCTACCAAATACTAAGGAAGTGTATGTATACTTCTGACTTTGATGAAAGTGATTAAAAAAAACAAATACATAAAAATTCTCCCTCGCTCGATTCTGACATTTAACAAATGCAAAATATATGTTAATATGTATTGATCAAAAACGGAAAAAGAAAAAGTTTACTCTGATTTAATGTATGACAGTAAAGAAATAAATGTTTTTGTGGGTTTTTTGAAGTGTATGTAAATATCTGGTTTCAACTGTGTATATCTATATCTATCTATCTATCTATCTATATATATCCATCTTCTCTGAGCGTACGTTTGCCTCTTCTCCTTCTAGGTTAATAGCATGTGGAGCAGTGATGCGACCCTACGTAGAGGCCAACATATCCCACAAGTCCCACACCACCATCAAGTACTTCCTGAAAATGTGGAGCAGCGTCAGTGAGACGCTAATCTTCATCTTTCTCGGTGTGGCCACGGTGGACGGACCTCACCACTGGAACTGGACGTTCGTCACCGTCACTGTCATTCTGTGTCTGGTGTCACGGGTCATAGGTCAGCTCTACTGCACATATCTCACAACTTCTTCAAAAAAACATATGGTGTCATGCTGGAGTGTGTAGCAATGCCTTGTGAAGGGGAAACTGTTAACCTGCAACAGAGGAAGTGTTAGTTTGTTTCATTGTCATTTTTGGGGTGTTAATTCATACAAGATCTCTTTGATAATTTTGTTGGCTTTTATCTATAAATCTTTACATCAAACAGTCACTTCAGACTTCAGCTGGAAGGGCTTTTGGTTAACGGATTTGTCAGTGAGCTTAAATGCAAATCAAAAAGTGCAACAAAAATAAAGTTGCCTAGTATTTATTTTTTCAAAGGAGATAAATTATAGTGCACTTTAAAGGGAGCTGTAATTAACACAAAAATTATGTCTATGTGTGTAGAAAGACCTTGTACTCAAAAAAGGGAACTGGGAATAATTGACAGGAGTAAATGTCACCATCATGTTTCATCACACAGCTGTCGGTGTATGAAAGGAAGCTCTGCTGAGGATTTCAGTGTTTACTTCAGACTGTCACAAGTCCTTCTGTTGATGATTTGTCATACTAGAGTGTCTTCAGTCGTGAAATACGAACTTATTTGACATTCTCAACCTTAAGAGCTGACAATGCTTTGAGCAAACTTCCCAAACACAAATATGCGGTCTGTGAAGGAATTGTTGCAATCAACAATCCTGCACATCTTACTTGTGTCACATGATTCAAGATCTTGTGATGGAAAGTGGTTCAAATTTTTCTTGTTTTGCAAGTTCATCAGTCATTGCAATGTTTTTGCAGATTTTTTGGTCTTTTAATATAAATCACATACTATAAATGACATATTTTGCAGTACTGCTAACTACTATTCAAAGCATGCTTTAGTGTTTGGATTTAAAAAAAATCTTCCAGGCAGCAATTGTTTTTCATTTATTTTATACGATTTTAAATTCAAATTGCAGACTTACAGCTGGAACACACCGCAAGTGTCGCGTAGCGTAGATACATGCCTGATCGTGCGCCTGGCCATTCGTACCGGGCGTGTATTTCTACGCGCCGGTCACCCCCCCCTCTCTCTCTCTCTCTCTCTCTCTCTCTCCCCCCCCTCTCTCCGATAGAAAGAGACAGGATGAGTGGGGAAAACTGTGGTAATTGTAGCATGTGTGTGTGTGTGTCTCTCTCTCTCTGTCCGTCCGTCTCTCTCCGTGTGCCTGATCGCGTGTCTCTCTGTGAGAAGTCAAGACAGCCAAAATCACCATAAACCTGGCTGTTTTATTTTGAAATGTGTTTATTTTGGTAAAATATCCAGCTGCACTATGGTCTTAATGTATGTGATTACCTGCCTAGCTTGACACAAAGGTGACGATGCTTTTTGGGGCAATAACGGATAAGATTTTCTCTGTGATGGACTAGCTTTATCAAGTGTCAAGTCTTTGTATGCTGGTTTTCATAGTTGTGTGAAAATAGTGAAAGCAATTTTGAAAAATCTTAAACGTGTAACTGAAAGTAAATTATTTTGACTTTCATATAATTTCTTGTTGTGGTCTTAACTTATTGGCAAGCACTGGCATCTTAAAAGGCCAGAGAGAAGGCTATTTGAGCTATGTCTGTAACATACACACAAAGTGACAAACCTCAACCCTTACATTCTCATCACATTGTCCTTCCCAGGTGTGGTTGGTCTGACCTGTGTGATCAACAAATTCCGCATCGTCAAACTGACGACCAAGGACCAGTTCATTGTGGCCTATGGTGGCATGCGAGGTGCCATCGCCTTCTCCCTTGGCTTCCTGCTGAAAAAAGAGGAATTTCCCATGAGAGAGATGTTCCTTACTGCCATCATCACCGTTATCTTCTTCACTGTCTTTGTTCAGGTACGAGTACCCAGTTTAGGTTGTCCTGTTTGGGTCTAAGCAGACTTAAGAAGTAGAAAATGTGTCGTTCAGCCTGGCTAGCCTGCCTTATGCCTTATTATGGGATGTTATCATAACCACAGTCAATCTCTATTTTACATTTCTTCAAAAAAGGCCCAAATATATGCCAAATCTCAAAACAGTGACGCCATTCTTCTCTGTAGAACAGTTTAGAACGGTAACAGACGATCTCTGACCTGGAGGGATCTATCTTTCCCACTATATACTCTCTGTTCTCGCTTGGATGCCCATATAAGGCGTAATGTGTGACGGACCTGCCTTCCCATTGGTTGAAAACATAAACAAAGGCATCATGGGAGATTCCCTTGTCGGTAGCACGGAGTTAGCGGCAGAAATGACCGAAAACGTGATGAATTATGGACATCAAGTGGATAAATCTTGGATGTAACAGTTTGGTTTTAATGCTCAACAACCCCGAAAAAAGTTCCAGGCTGGATAGAAAATCACCTGTAAAGGCTAGAAAGACACCAAAGACACCCCCGTGACGGCTAATTCGTTAGCTTTTAGCTGCAGCAATCAGTAAGTCTCTATGTTTAACTGTTGTTAAATTCTCTAAATATGAATCAGAGGTGCCGTTTGGGATCGTGGACGATCTATTTGGGTCGGACTTGCGTTTATTTTTGTCAGTGTTTTAACCGCTTGAGGTAAGTTAGCCTATTACTAATGTTTAGCGTCATCTCAGCCTCGAAAGCAAACAAACATACTGTGCTGTTCTTTCTCTCCTAATGCAGCATCTATTCAATAAACGCGCATCTGATGTCAGCCTTCTCCGCACAGCATGTGCTCTCCGTGCAGCGTGCAGTAACACGTGTCGAAAATAAACAACACGAGGCATCAGTGATAGTTTTTATTTTGCCTCTAGAGGCCACTATTGTAATGCATGATGCCAGCAGACCCTTCTCAGCTCTCGCGTACTGTGTAAAACTCAGCCGCTCCAGCAACGGACGCAACCAGAAAAAACTATCGGTATGGATTTTTGCCGATAACAATAGTTCCACCAATCAACTATCAGTGCCGATTAATCGGCAAAACCGATGAATCGGTCGACCTCTACTGTTAATCCTCTGTTACCCACTAATTTGCAAATAAAAGTGTGTAGTGGGTTGTAATATATTTGTCTAGCAAGTCTAGTATGAATTTCCACTGCCATCACTGTTTGAATTCACGCTGACCAATAAACTTAACAAAACCAAATTAAACATATATTTTTTTGCAACCATTCAGTTGTAAAACATTGTAAAACTTATTGGTCATGCTGATTGAACATGAATGGAACACTCCTGTGTTTGCAGGAGGTTGGTTTGTTGTGGTAATCCATGCATTAATCAAATGTAAAACATACTGTATGCAGAAGGAATGCAAAATATGGTTTATGTAGAGACACATTCCTGCTGAATCTTCTCACAGAGTTAACGTCAACATGACAAAAAAGCAGTACATGAACGCAAGATAAAGAAAGACAGGCAGTCATTCCATACATATTTGTGATTGTCCATTTTAAGCACCATGAAAAGCATCAAATAAACCAGTTTTCAAGTGAAATGTAGGAAGATTCATGGATGTGAGTGGGACCCAGAATGAAGGAGGCTAAAATAAAATCATGAAGACGTGTTCTCGAGATCAGAAACATGTTTTATTCATGCTGCTGGTTTCAGCACTGGCAGTTTGATGCTGAGACAGATGCAGACCAGGGGATAGCCGGTAAAAGCCCCTTTCACCTGCAATATGGAGTTATTTAAAGCATGACTTTTATTTGGAAGAGAGTAAGTATAGATGGTTATGAAGTGAAAATATTCATCATGAAAAATTGTTGTAATTACTTGATAATGGTTCATTTAAGAATAACATTTTTCATATCCTAATGGATATGAAATGAATATTTACTTTCATGTTTTGGCTGAATAACAACAGAAGACCAGTTGAGATTCTGGATTTCTGGACTTTTGTAGGCTGATTGGCTAGTTGAATTGTCTGCTTAGTTGTCAATGGTTCTTGTAACTCTTGGTAGTATGATTATATAGAATTCAGACAATTTAGTCATTAAAACTTGCCATCAGAGTAATGTTAGGTTGGAAAGAGACTCATAACGTAAATGTATTCATTATCGTACCCTAGAAGAGAGAATGTAAGAGACTATATTTTCCCCACAGTAAAACTAGAGTGTGGACTATGGGTGATTCTGTGGTTCATTGTGCAAGTTATCTTAGATGTCATGCCTTGGATGATTCAATGCTCCATTCTGACATGTTTTAAATTGGACTGACTCGAACATTAAGGATACTCCTGAAATATTAAAGCTTTAGTGCGTAACTTTTTGATATTAATGAACATCTGTTACATTCAAGCCATTGCAAAATGAGTTGCTACAAAGCTAATTAAGACTATCAGCTCCACACAACTCTCTCTGTATTGGCTGTGTTCAGAAGATTGTGTTGTCGGTGACTTTCACGCGCAGAAACTTGAGTGAAGATAATTACCTCTTCTGAAGAGTCCATTATGTTTTTTTAATTCTCCGAGTCCTCCTTGGCTACTAGCAACTGGGTGGAGGAGGGGTGGCGGCTGTGCACGATCACAGAAGGCTTGTATCACGTGGACGCGCCAACAGTGTCATACTTAGAATTCCTCCTGGGGGAGACAGAAACTACGCACTATAACTTTAACATTCCACTTGTTTAGGGTAAAGGAATAAATGAAGTCATTGAACTTCCTTATGTCATGTTTTGTGTGGTTGAATTAAAATATACACTACCAGTCAAAAGTTTGGGGTCACTTAGGAATTTCCATTCCACTCCATTACAGACAGAATACCAGCTAAGATCAGTTGCATTGTTTTTTTAAATCAGGGCAGCAGTTTTCAGATTACATTATGTGCTTACATAATTGCAAAAGTGTTCTCAACTGTTGTAGAAAGAAGTGGCTGATCTTTAATGCAATTTCTACATTGCCCATTATCAGCAACCATTCATCCAATGTTCCAAAGGCACATTCTGTTTACTAATCTGATATCATTATAAAAAGGCTAACTGAGAAAACATTGGAAAATCCTTTTGCAATTATGTAAGCACATAATGTAATCTGAAAACTGCTGACCTGGTTAAAAAAAACAATGCAACAGATCTCAGCTGGTATTCTGTCTATAATGGAGTGGAATGGAAATTTCTAAGTGACCCCAAACTTTTGACCGGTAGTGTACATGAGGTAGTTAAAGTGTAGGTTCCTTTGCATGCATGCCTGGTAGCAGGTCTGGGTATTATTAAAGAGCAGGAATCTTCTGTCATCCACTGTAGGCCGTGACAGTTAACCAGATGGCCGGCTTAATCTCTTTAAGAAACAGAATGATACTTTGATGAGCTTTTAGGTGCAGACAGGCACGAGCAAACGCACACACACTACTGGATAATCCAAAGGTAACCAAACTGACTGATTCCTGGATGGGTTCTGCTGTGGCAGTGTATTGCTGACCTTGTGATCACACATGAATCTTTCTAGTAAAACTACAATGGAGTTAGGTTTGAGACACATTTTCAGCTATCTAAAATAAAAGTAAAATTCACAACAAAATGATATTTTTGTGCCAGAATGAAAGCGGAAACGCATATTTATTGAAGTTGTTTGCTTATTAACATGAGATGAGTGCTTGTAGCGACCTCAGTTGTTGCTTTACAACCATTTACACAGGAACAAACACACACAATGTGTACACACATTTAGAGTAGTTTTTGATTGTGTATGCACATATCACTTGTGTTTACGATCATTTTTCTCTTGAGAATATAATCACAGTGAAGAGCTGTGCTAACAGGTTACTGATATAAAGATAACACTTGTATTTGAAAATACATTACTCTGTCTACACAGACAATTTTAGCAGTTCAAGATTTCTCTTAAGAGTCCCATATTATGGGGCGCCCGGGTAGCTCAGTTTGTAGAGCAGGTGCCTATATAGAGGGGTTTAATTCTCGACGAAGCCGCCCAGGGTTTGAATTCGCCCTGTGGCACTCTTTCTGCATGTCTTCCCCCTCTCTCTCCCCTTTTTATGCTGTCCTGGTGATTAAAGGCGAAAATACCCCAAAAAATCAAGAGTCCCATATTATGCTCATTTTCAGGGTCATACTTTTTCTCTGCTTAGAAAAAAATATATATATATATTTACAAGCTGGAGGTTTGAGTCTTGCTGTAACTGTTTATCTTCAATCAGTTTGGAGATTTTAATGTAAAATAAAACCATTAACCTCTCTAATCAAAGAATACAAACTTCACAATAAAATATGTAACTACAAGTCGTCAAAGCAACTAATAAAATATAGAAACAGAACTTTAAACACATAGAAACGTCTTCTGAGGTATTTCTGGTGTATTGAGGTGATCTGTGGTTCATCTGTGGTATTTGTTTTTTTTTATAGAACATGCGTACATGCTTTAATGTTTAAAAAGCCATTTTTCTCATACTGTCTGTCTGAATAAACCTACATCACCCTCTATGTCTCTCTCAGCGTCGGAATCATCATTGCAGCTGGGGAATGACTATCGGCACTCTAGCGGCACTTTCTACCTATAGTATAGTTGTGACATCACAACCGTACAGAAGTCTTGACGGCTCCTTTAAAAGCACAGTTTCTGAATACAGGCTGTAAGCATTGCTCTGTGGATTAAGTGTTTTGATACTTGGTAGTATTTATATAGCACTTAGGCTCGACCTGCTTTATAATACATAAATAAATAAAGACATGGAAACCTCGCTTTTTACAATATGGGACCTTTAACCTGAATGTGTTCTTGCAAGAAACACCTCTTTGCCTTACACTTACCTCTTACCCACTTACCCATGATGTTTTGAATTGTTGATAATGAGAAGGATTTACCTTCGACGTGGATTAGCAGGTTTGTTAAAGATGTTGATCTTTAACGCTGAAATCTGTAATGTCTCATGTCTCGAAAGTGGTGAGAGATCTACAGCAACAACAATGGGGTTTTTGTGAAATGTTGTGTCAAGACCTGTTGCGTTAGTTTATCCCCCATTGCAAAGATTTTGGGAAATGTGCCGGCTATTGTGTGATACTACTGAGCTTATGCGTATGGAGGTGTATGTGTTCTACATATACAAATATGTAGTTGTATTTTATGTTTGTTATGTATTGTGTCCTGTCTGTGTCTGTTTTATAATTATGTATTTGTGTTTATAGGACCCCCTCGAAAATGAGATGCTACATCTCAAGGGTCTATCCTTCCATTTCATTCTTACATCCTGCAGAGTTGGTGATTAGAGCCTATTTCTGTCTTTAGCTAAGGTCAGGAGGTGAATAATGAATAATGTTTTGTTCCTCTCATCCTTCTGGCAGGGCATGACCATCAAACCCCTGGTGGAGCTGCTGGCAGTGAAGAAGAAACAGGAGGCCAAGCGGTCGATTAATGAAGAAATCCACACCCAGGTAAGAGCTTTCTCCTACAACCATCATCAGCCTTCATCATCAGAAGCTAATGACTTCTTGATTCATGGTTTATACATATTAATCACCCAGAGCCTTTTGGTATGCAGTTGATAAATGAAATGGTTTGAAATGGTCCTTCACTGAGCTACCTTGTTAAGCCACAGCAAAGCGTTCTCACTTCCTATCTTGTTTTTTTTAATGTGACGTCCTTTTGCAGTAGCAAGCCTCTGAGGCCATTTGATCATCAAATCTTGATTGCTGCTTCCACCTACTGGCTGCAGGGTGGTAGTTCAACTCATTCACTGTACTATAAGGTGTGCTGGTACAGCATACTCAACGTCAATCCAAGCAAAATAACTTGACCGTTGTGTTTCCCCATTTCATAACATTTTACCATCTAGTTAAATATAACTTAAACACACTGTCACATCCATGAGTGATCACCATGCTCCACAATCCCTGACTGTTTTAAAGCTATTAATACAGCTAAGATAAGTAAGTACACACACACACACACACAGTTCCTCCTTATTTTTGATTTTGGCAAGTGACCAGCTGACGGACCTGTCCCACCTGTTAAGAAGATACTACAGATTGTTTTTTGTGATTTTACTTGCTGTACTTGTAATTGAGTCATGGAATTACATGACAACATACAATACATTGCTATTTGACACATTGCTCACAATGACAATGGAATCAGGGCGATACACTACCAAGTGCAGTAGCATTGCCTCATTTATCATGTATGGATCTTGTTATTTGTACAATGGAATAGGATTTTTTTAAATATAAATTGGCATAAATCATTTATTTGCATAAGCAGTGTGTAAACGACAAAATGTTGTCTGGGCGTTTTAACATACATACAGCAGCATGTGTACCTGTCCCATTATTCAAACAACAAACCGAGTAAACTGGTGAAAGGCGAAGCTCCAGTGGCAAGATGTTTGTAGTAAAAGAAGAATACATCTATGACCCAGTATCTGTGTAACCAGAAGAGAGTGTATCATGATATATGTGCTCTATTGTAAATCTTCTAGAGAAACTTTTCATACTGTTGGCACTTTTTAAAATTACTTTGTCACCCCCACCCCCACAGCGCTGGGCAGTCTTTACATAGATCAGTCTCTTCTGACAAAGCAGAAGTCAATTCTGTGGCTCTGCTTAATGACTTGTTCCCATAGCAACACTGCCCGTCAGACTATCATCTGCAGGCTTAGTCAGAGCACCGGGGCGACCTGCGGCTGGCTGCAGTCCGAAACAACAAATGCATCTGTACAGTTCTCTGCTTCCCTGAGCAGGCGTGATGCCACTGCTAATGAACACTGTCTGATCAGTCACCTGGCTGCTGCTGCTTTTCTCCCACCACTTCCATTTTATAGCTTGTCACCTGCTGTTGTTGATGCTAATGTTGGCAGTCTTACCTGTGAGGGTGTTTTAAAGGCCGGGACACATATAGCCGACGGGCGACCGTTGACAGAAAACCCCGTCGATATGATCAGTCGCGTCCCCGAGGTCCAAAAAACTGCCACAGAACAGACCAAAAAGACTAGAGGAGACGAGACGTAATACATCTCCCTAACAGCAGGCAGCGCTAATCTGTAATGTTGCCCAAGAAATGAAAACCGGCAGCTGATTGGACGAACGCGTCACATGGGTTTGTTTTCTCCAGATATTGAGAGCCAGACTTTCATGGCGGCCGTTCAGAATACGATCTCATATTGTACTAAAATAGTTCACTGAAACGTGTTTCTGAAAACATTTTAAGCGAGAAATAGGCCGTGCAGTTGCTGAATCTGTCTTCATTTCAGCTCAACAAAGGTCAGTTTAAAAGATTTTCATCAGATTTTGAGAGACTGTAGTCACCTCATTGCGCTCGTCATTTCCGGGTGAGTCCCGATTTCCCTGCCGCCGACCGAACATGTCAGGTCGGCCAAAATGAACGCCGACAGACCCCCAGACGGACGACGGCACGGGACACACTGAACAGATTTGAGTCACTGACCTCGCCAGACTGTCCCACGGCCGATAATCGGGTTAATGTGTCCCGGGCCTTACTGTGAGGAATGGTAACTGGTGCGTGTGCGTGTTGGATGGGGTGGGGCTTGAATGTGCTGAGTTTAAGCAAAGGTAATATTTGTGGTACTCACCATTATGGTTGTAGGATGTGCAATATCTGGTAGTGCACTGTTGCAATTTTGATTTTGATACGGTATTGTGCAGTTGTGCATTTGGGTATTGTGCAATACATAAGTTATTGATCACAGCATGTTTTAATGGGAAATGTGCAATCTGGGTAGAATTAAGTGCAATATGAGGGGGAGGATATGCTTTGGGTTATTTCTATTTCTTCTGAGAGTGTAGGGGAAGGTAGGGGGTCTTGTGTGAGGTTTATTGGATGTTTATTGAACACATTTGGTTGAGATAATCTATGCTTTTGTTTTATGTATGTTTACTGTATGTTTATTGTGTTGATGTGCGAGGCATCGCCATTCTTTGTTCTCTCGACTGCCCAAGACAAATTTCTCATATAGGAGACAATAAAGGCTTATCTTAACTTTGCTTATCTTATCTTAAGATGCAGCTGAGTAATGTCTGCGGTACCAGAGTGTTCCTGTAATCACAGTTAATAACATTTTTAATCATAATTATTATAAAAACACATTTGGACATTTGAAAAAAGGAAAAGTAACATAAAGAAATCTGTCTTTGACCAAATAAATTACTCTAAATGTCATTCTACTACAGCAGATATAATATGGGGCCCTAGAAAGTTGTGTATATTAGATATAGGTTTGTTCACAGGCATATATTTTTGTACCTAGCTAAGTCTGTTTTACAATAAATTAAAATACTCCACAGAGTTTTTTGTTTGTTTGTTTGTTTGTCTTTTGAAAGATTTTCTGCCTCTTTTTCTCCCCAGTTCCTCGACCACCTTCTGACTGGAATTGAGGACATTTGTGGACACTATGGACACCACCACTGGAAGGACAAGTATGCATTTTTTTCATTGCTGATAAATTATTTGTCAAACATGATGACAAATCACAAGTTACCCGAGCCCAAATTAAGAAAAAGCAAGTAAAAATTGAGAGAAATTGTAATCATGAAAAGTTATAGTTAGTAACTTTTTTTTTTTTTAAGTCCATCGTCAAAATGTTAATGGTTTAATTTTCTGTCATTATCTGCTAATTGATTCAACCCTTCAGGGAATACACATTTACTGTGGCTATAAATGTGGAATTATTGTGATTCGTTCCATCATTTAACCTCTTTTCTTTTCATCTAATGTGCACCATATGTCTCTCACATCTCTCTCTGTCCTGTTCTTACACACACGGCTGTCTTTTTTTCCCTTGTCTCTATTTTCATCTGTAACTCATTTCCTCCTCCCAGACTGAACCGCTTCAACAAGAAGTATGTGAAAAAGTGCCTGATTGCAGGCGAACGCTCCAAGGAGCCGCAGCTCATCGCCTTCTACCACAAGATGGAGATGAAACAGGCCATCGACCTGGTGGAGAGCGGAGGGGGAGTCAACCTGCCGTCTGCTGTGCCTTCCACAGTTTCCATGCAGTAAGTACGAGTATACACTCACTCGGTCTTCAGTTACTACACTCAGAATACCAAACTGTCTCAAATGTATGAGTCCTTTAACCTGCAGTAACTGCTAAGTAAGTAACAAAACGGTAAAAATGCGGGCAGGACACCTAAACAATAAGCTGAAACTTGCTAGACAGCTCCAAAAACAGCTGACAGGAGCTGCAGATTTGTGTGATAATTATCTGCAAGTTCACCACTATGAGTGGCCTCTTTCACAATGTAATTTGATATATTTTAATTATAAAAAAACTAAATATTGATCACAGCCATATTAAATGTTTGAAAAAAAAATAATACCTTGTATTTACTGATTAAATAAATAATTTCACAATGCTATATGCTCATTTATTTGAGTTAACTTTGATGCATAGTAATATTCAGGCCAACATGATACAACATGAACTGCATCAGTTTCTGTCAAAGCTGTAAATGGAAGAGGAAGTAACGGTTTTATTTTCATATATTGTTTAACATTACCTAAACTACACTCTATAGTCATTTCATGTTTAATATGTGGATGGCTTTAATTACTTACTTAGGAAGATAGCACAACATTACAACTGTCAGGGGTTTAAAGGTAGAGAGTCTGGCTGATGACTGGAAGGTTTCTGGTTTGTTGATGAGCACTGATGGGTGGCAGTAGCTCAGTCAGTAGAGAGTTGGGTTGGAGGGTTGCTGGTTAAAGTCCCCATACGGACCAAAGTATGGTGGTGGGCTGGTAGCTGGAGAGTTGCCAGTTCACCTCCTGGGCAATGCCAATGTGCTTTTGAGCAAGGCACCGAACCCCCAACTGCTCAGGGCGCCTTTTCATGGGCAGTTTGTGTGTTGCAGTTGAATGAGCCAGTATGTAGCTAGTACATTGGCTGTTCAATTTCACAAGCTGTTAACGACAGCCCGCACAGTCAGAAACATGCTCTCACTCATCTGATCATTAGATACCAAGGGAAATGGGACTTTTTCAGTTTCATCATTATTACAACAGATTGTCATGTGTCTTGACTAGAGATGGTCCGATACCATCCAATACCAGTGTGTTATATATTTTATTATGTTTTAACAGCTGTATACTACTATCCCTGTATAGATGTGATATTATTTCTAACTTTGTTGTCTGGCTCAGGTTAAACTCTTTGTGAAACATGAACAAACACAAACAATGAATGCCACAGAACTTTCTTTTATTATGCAGTATGACAGGCAGTCATAACAGAAAAAGAACATAAATAAAATACTTTAACGTAGATTTTCTTTAGGGCTTTGTAACGTGGTATCGGATCGGTGCATAAACTCCAGTACTTCCCGATACCAGCGTTTTAGGCAGTATCTGAGCCGATACCGATACTGGTATCGGAACATCTCTAGTCTTGACAAAAGCAAAAACAGCTGTGTGTATTACACAAACTCTGATAGCCCTAACTTTTTCCTGCGTTTTTTTTTCTTTTTTCAGGAACATCCAGCCCAAGAAGCCTCCTCCTGCCAAGCCTGTAGAGAAAGCTCTGCCCAAGATGACTAAAGGCCGGGAGGAGGAGATCAGGCAGATCCTCAGGAGTAACCTTCAGAAGACACGGCAGAGGGTAACGCTGCTATATGAACAATAAGACTCAGATCATTACCTGTGTATATCTTATTCATATCAGCTAAAGATGTATTGTCTTGTATTACCGGGAGCATTAGAGCATATCACTCTTCATATTGATTTTGCACTGATAAACAAAGTGGTATTAGACTCTATGTATGTGTATTGATTGTTACAGAGTTATAATTAAACAGCGCACAGAAAAATACTTGTCGTTGATTTATACCGGTTGAGTATTGTTCCCATGTGATCACCATAGCCTGAGTAAATGAAACACATGCGTTTATTATCATTACTTCTGCAGAAACAAACTGTGCCAAAACTTTCTTACACTTTTATTTGTTAATCATTAAAATGTCCTCTTCAACTGAGTTGTTTTATTTGTCCTTTCTCTCTCAGCTGCGCTCCTACAACAGACACACTCTGGTGGCTGATCCGTACGAGGACGGCTTCAGTGAACTCCTCATCAAGAAGCAAAAGATGATTGCGCTGGAGAAGAAGGTATGACTATCAGTCTCTGTATGGACTATTTGTTTGCTTGTGCCATATGTCTGATGTCCTGTCCCGAAGTGCTTTGCGACTGTGCCGCAAACCCAACTGCCCCACAGGGACAACAAAGTTATCTACTACTACTACTGTTAGTCGACGCTAAAGAAACCAAAAAAACAACAACAGATGAAGAGCAGCTCTTCTCATTTCACACCGGGCCACCAGCATTTAAATGACTCAGCCAAAACTATAATTAGTGTTCCTAATTAGAGTCCACCTTCAGTCTCTTAAATTCATTTTCTCGACACAAATGGGGGCTGATGTATTCGCACGGCTGAGTGGCCCAACCACCAACTTCCATTTCATCAGCCTGTAATTACATAATGAAAATAGACTCTTATTTTGGCTGAACTGAATGTGCTTGAAGCCACTGTAGAGGATTTCTGCAGAGAAAGCAACGCATCATTTGAATGAGGTTTCTTTAAGATATTGATCAATGGTGAATTGCTGACCCATTTTAGTTTGGCTTCAGTACTTCCCAAACAATGAAATGAGGCAGAGTGTGTATTTTCCTGTGTACGTTAATGATACTGAATGTTAACATGCAGAAACCTAAATCATCCCACAAATGAACAAAATCCCTCTTTTTTTAATTTATTTTTTATTTTTTTTACAGATAAAAGACATGAATTACTACCTGACGGTGCCTGCTGCTCCCCCTGACTCCCCGACCATGTGTAGAGCCAGACTGGCCTCAGGTAAGAACATCCATCTTAGCCCCAGCCAAACGCAAACACCCGATAGCTGCCAGCATCATACTGAAAGGAACCCTACGTGAAACAACAGGGGACACTTCACCATGTCACACGTTGTATTTTGTTAGGCTCACAAGGCAGCTCTCACACAACAATAAACACAATGTAGAAAACACTGCTACTGTTCACAGCTGCAGCAATAGACATTTCCCCACTGGTGGAAATGTGTTTGCATGTGGCAGTCGGCATGTAAACCAATGTGTGGTTTTTATTTTAGGCAGAGGTACTGATTTCAAACCTGCTCAGCAGCAGAGAGGGAACAAAATCTCTCCAGGTATGTAGTTAGTGTAGAGAAGATTCATTTTCAGTTTTAACCCGACAGTGGTCCTAACATGCATGTGTCATTTACATTTGCTTGTTAACATTCATTCATTATTCATCACTAATGAGGGGGATCTCGTGACATGATTGACGAGGCAAAGCTGGAATGATTTTTTTTATTTTTATTTTATTTTTTTATTATAGCCACACACAAAAAACCTGCCGTTTGCAGATTAGTCAATCATGATGTATGTTGGAACTTCAGCTTTTGTTTCTCATAGTAAGTTTAAACTAAAAGTGGAATTATGTCCTGCATGTGTTGCGTTATAAATCATTGTGACTTACTTTGCATTATTGTCGTTGTGTTGTGAAACGTTTGGAACGGTCCTGAAGCCTGCTGTTGTGGAGTTTGTGCAGTGATTGTCCATTTGTGGCTTTGTTGACCCTAATATTTGTTGATCACATTCTCCTCCCCTTGTACATGGTACAGTATGTTCATGTACGCTGATGGAATGATGGAATAATATTGAATCCCCTTTTACAGCCTTGTAACAACACATTATGTAATAACATTGCATTGTGTAATAAAACGTCAAACTGTAATATATTTATACCTCATTATGTGATCACACCCACATTGTGTCATAATCTGCTGCATTTTGTAATAAATACCTTGAACGCAATATGTAATCAACTTAGTGATGTGTATTGACCAATGAAAGGCAATACTAATCTACTGAACAAACTAAAAAATAAAATAAAAAATCACCGTGATTCACAACTAGAATTTCATAAAATAAACATGATGTTATAAAAAAGACATACAGTTTGGTTAGTTATTACATAATGCACCATATTACATTTTCGTCAAAAGAAAGTACAATTCCCCACATTTTGTAAGAACCGCCTGCCGCATTGTGCAATAGTTTATTAAAAAATGTGGAGAACTGTATTCCATACTGCGTTCAGGTTTTTATTACAAAATGCGGCAGATTATTACATAATGTGGGTGTTATTACATAATGAAGTGACTATTTATTACATTTTGACATTTTATTACATAATGCATTGTTACAAGCCTTGGTAAAGCTACCTCCCTGACATTGCACCCTTGTCCTTCCTGTAGACCCACAATCCTACAGCAGTAAGCCAGCGATGGACAGAGTGCCGACCATCCAGGTGGACCTGGCCTCCCCTCAGTCTCCAGACTCCGTCAACCTGATGGATGAGTTCCGACGGGCCGACCAGCAGGAGGAGGACCAGGGCCTGACGATGAAGGCTCCCTCGGGGCAGAGTGGGTTTAACCGGCCCGGCGAGGCAGACAGAGGCCGAGAACAGCAGAAGCTGACGAGGTGCCTGAGCGACCCCGGTCCCAGCGCAGATGAGGAGGAGGAGGAAGAACCCTTTCTGCCTTGATACGGCAGACTGGATATGGAGGGGTTAGTTCACTAATTAGAGGAGAGAGGGCTGCTTCACTGCTCTAAATAATCTCTTTGGTTCAGAAACCAAACAAGCCAAAACTGCTAACGCTGTACGACACCAGAAACAAAAAGCAAAAGGGAGATTATCTGGAAAAAAAGAAAAAAAAGAAGAGCCATTAGTTTGTTATTATCATTGCTCTTTATTTTTTTAGACCGCATTGGAGTAGCTGTTATCTGAGAGGTGGTGGAGTTTATGGTCGATAGTCTGAGACATTCAGGAAAGAGCTATGCATTACCAAAGGTTTGGACTGTTTTTGTGTCAGACAATGTCAGTTTTCCTTTAGTGTCAGACGGTTTTTCTTTTTTAATGACTGTATAGTTGTTGGTTTTTATGTTTGATCATGATATTTCATTTTTTTTTCTGTCTTTCAAGCTACCTTCTTGGCGACATGCTGGGCCTCTAATCCTAAATGTTATCAACAAGGCAAACTGCCTAAATCCGTTTCTCTTTTTCAAACTTGTTGAAGATGCCTGTTTTTAATCCAATATCTGACTGAAATAGCTAAATATTCAAACATTTAGAGTTTAGCTATTTTAAAATGTTTGGCCTTAATTTAGGTCAAACCTTTTCACTTGGTGCATTTTTTTATCTTTTGTCTTGCTTTAAAACATATATCTTTAATTCCAGGGGTGCTAATGTCTGTTTGCAATCGGTTTGTTCCAGTGTTTGTGGGATGTGGGTTCAAATCTGGATGTATTTAGTCACTTTGTAAAAGAACCACAGTTGTTTCTAGTCATGCTTACAGAGCTGCGGCCTTGTCTTATGGCTGTGGATGGAGTTATGTGTACTTAACTAAAAATCCCCACTGCTGTATAGGAAGGGAAAGGTTTGCACCCAAAGGAAAGCTTTGAGACAGGCAGTGATGCAGCACTTGTGTTTTGATGTCAGTGATCATGCTTGATTCCCCCCATCCAAGTCTTCTGAAGTGAAATCCCTTGTTGTCATGTCACGTTTCGGTGTAGCCGTTTTATGTTTCACCTCAATTTCAGAACACCCTTTAAAAGTCACTCAAGCAGGGCTCGTCGAGTTGTTAGAGTAGATGTTTCTCTCGGTCACCTTCACACTCCTCAATTATTGAAACCTTTAGACCACACGAGCTGATTTTTTTAATATATCAAATCAAAAATAATGAATGCTCACTTTCTTTCACATGCCTATATGCATTCTTCAGTTTTTTTACTGGCCTTTACAAGAAGCATTTGTGCTCTACATCACTGTTCAGCTTATTACATGACAAGTGAACGTTTGTACGGGAATCCATCCACACCTCTCAACCCTCTTAAAATCTAAGACTATAGACATGTCATGGCAACAACAACAAAAATTCTATGCAGTATTGACGTGTAAAATATGTAAATCAATCATAATATCCTAGATTTATAAATACCCTTTACAACTGAAGTCTCAGAATCTTGTAAACATGTAACACGTTGAGGCAAACCAATGCAAAAGTCAAAGCTAAAATGAAACACGGGCATTAAAATAAACAAGAACAGTTAGTTTTTGCACATCTGAGCAAGCCTGGAAAGTTATCTGCGGGCACGACAACATAGTCAAGTGTGTTGTTGATAGCTTAAGTCATTCTCTACTGTACTGTATACAGTTGTACAGTGTGTAAAATACATTGCACGTCTTTTTTTTTTTTCAGTGAATTGGAATACGACAAAAATCGTTGAAGTTGTCGATGTGATGATTTGCTCATTCATATCCATTTAAACATCTTGTGTGCCACAGCCAACAACAATTAGACTGTAAAGCCCCAAGTGTTCTTTCATCTTAGTCTATTATCACTTCACTGCAAAAAACATAAATAAAAAAAGAGTGTAGTTTCTCCATACTGGCCATCCAAAGCACTCACCATGGAAAGCCAACTTTAGCATTGACACACGGTCCTTCTCTGAAGTAGGCTGAGTGAGTCACTGCTCCAGTTTTCTAGGTGTTAGTGACCGTTGAATCCTTCCTGATCCTCTTACATCCAGACGGCTCACATTACAGCTGGGTGGTACGGGCAGAAGAACCTCACAGGCTCCTTCATTTTCCTCAACTCTTCTTCTCTTGAGCATCTTTAAATGTCTTGCTATGGTTACTATAGCGAGGGGGTACAAGGATATTTTGTCTGTGCACAAACGCACTCATGTACATCCAGGTGTAGAAATATGCAAATGTGAGCCTACTTGCAAGAGTTTTTGGCCCCTTTCTTTGCTCCTGACGCTCTTCCGGCTTCCCAATTTCTTAAAGGATAATTGCAGCTGAGAGATGGGCGGGTCAAGCCTCAAAGCATCTGATTTCCCTGTCTCGACCAAATTGAATTTCCTGTCGGAAATGTCAGCGTGTGGGACTGAGTGTCCCAGTGGAGAGCTGTGCTGAAAATGTCAACAAGGACAGGGTCAAAAAGAGATGGATAGTTTAAAACCCAGAAGTGACGAGCCGAATGGCACGCAACACTTTCCCCCATCTTCAAATCATTTTCATAGCTGCTTAAAGGACAGTGATATTTACATGCAGCAATGGATTTATGAGGTTCTAAACTGTTTTATAAACTGCAGCTACAGAAGCCCTGAGAACGGTTTCTCTCCATCTGTGAATGGTCGCTTAACGCGCTGCTGTTGGGGAACATTTCTATATCCTCTTCCCAGATGCTATTTGATTAGGGTCCCATTTAACGGAAGTTTGTTGCTCATTTAACCCTTAACTGCTCTGCAGAGACTTTTAAGTAGGTTGCAGGAAGGTTGCAGTAATTAATTTCTAAACATATTCACACTTGGGAATACATGTAACTGTGTGAATGCAAAGCAGGGTATCTCTGAGGTAACATGCATCATGCTCTGCACAGATGTTATATTTTTTTCATATCAGAATGGATATTGAACATAACTTGAGGGATGTGATCAAATATTAAATCAACCCTCAAAACAAGAGAAATGAAATCCCTGATTACTTCACATTATCCCAAAGACTTTAATTTCTCAAAAAGAAAAGAACCCCTATTTTCATACTTTATCTTTTGAAACCAATTGCATCTTTTTGGGCAAAACATTCTCACACCTTGGAGGGAAATGTTTGGTGCAGGAAACCTTAATCTAAAGCCATACAGCCTATAGAAGAACCTATTTCATTGTATTCATATATTATGTCATATACACCTCATTTTTGCCTTTGTTTTGCTCGACGCACAAAACATACTTTGCATTTAAATTGCTTGTGTCTTAGGTGAATGCTTGCGGTTCTTGATTTGAAATGTCCACTCTGGATGTTTTTCTACAGCGCTGAATTGTTCTAAGTCATGGCAGTTGTTTTCATTGAATGTGTTTGACTGAACTACAACACTGTTGCCTCACCAGCATTCACTTCAGCTTTACGTTTTTTTTTCTTTGCATCTGTTTGCTTTATTATGTGCCTGATTTGTTTAACTGCGTTATTGTACAATGACTATTTGGGGGTTTACAGGGATATCGAAGTCTCTTGCTGTTATTGTCAAGTGCTTTATCTGGATACATGTGCATTACGGTACATCCTTCCATGTTGTTGTTTTCTTTCTCCATCTCATGTTTACCTTTAACGGCACTCCAGAGGCATTTGTCACCCAGACTTTAAACTGTGGAGTTCAGGCTCAAGTAGAAAGAGGCTGAATTTACAGCTATAAACTCTAATCAGCTTATAAGCTTCATTCTCAAATCCAGTTCTCCTCAAGTTAGATTGAATGAGAGATCATCAATTACAATCTGCTACGCATGCGGATAAAACTCGTTACCTTAAAGCCAAACTGGGGTTTTTGCACGTTTTAGATTTCTTTGTGTGTTATTCTATATTATTAGTTTCCATTCATTCACTAGAATTGTTAAAGACCCATCACCATGGACATCAGGTCAGCTTTTAGGTCCATAATATTGCACATTCATTCCAATCAACTTAAATGATAAGTTCCCTTTTTTTTCTTTTTTACATTTATCTTAAAACAATATTGACACGCGTCTATGCACATTGAAAAAAAAATTGTTGTCGCTGTCTTTGTTTCTCCTGTCCATACTGGCCATGAAGAGATCTTCATTCAGTGTGAAAACTCCTTCTTAAGTTTATCCGAACACACTACAAGGCTTTAACAGTCCTGTTAGTGTAACTATCCGTCTGGAAGAGACCCACTTTATTTGTTTAACTCAGATTGCTGAAGGCTCATATTATCTTCTGTGGCACACTGAAAAGCATTTTTGTATGAAACTGTATTTTATCAGTTACAGCAACCGTTTGTGCATGGCATGTCAATATTGTTTTAAGGAAAAGGGGACATTTCTTTTTTAAATCTATCCTTTTAAAATGCAACAATAAAATAAATGGAGATTGATGGTTGGCAGACAAACTGATTAAAAGAAATCCTAGACACAACAGTATGCTTTGAATGAACTGATCTAATTTGGTTACTACATGATTTGAACTACATGGGCTAAAATGTGCAAAAACACTGGTATGTTCCTTTAAGTACCGGAAGATCTGACCGGCCCAGCAGTGCAAGGCTAACGGTCACCATGCGGATGAACATTTAACACTCCAATTACAGAGGCAGTAATCGCAGTATGACGCACACTCGCACGTCATCAACATAATGACCCTGCGGTGTCGTTACTCCAGCACCCAAAGACTGTTTTCCACCCTCGTTTACTTCATATCGTTCTCCACCATTTTACACCACACCGAGCACTTTAACAAAGCTGTACCTTTATCTCAAAACGCCGATGTTAAAAAGAGCAATAAGTGGCTTTAATGTAGTGTACACATTGTGCATAGTTATCAGGGGACACATCATGGGGAAAAGGAATGTACTTCATGATGGGCCTTATGAACATGGTGTGTGTGTGTGTGTGTGTGTGTGTGTGTGTGTGTGTGTGTGTGTGTGTGTGTGTGTGTGTGTGTGTGTGTGTGTGTGTGTGGGTGGGTGGGGGTTTAGTCCTAAAGCAGAGAAGCTGGGGTTTTAAATCCTAGTGAATGCCATGCTATGACTTGATGAAAGAGTGGTTTATGTTTCCCTTTTCATTCATTGTTTGTTTTCTTTATCTTCATGTGTTTGAATTTGTCAGTCAATTGTTTGTAGTTTGCAAATTTCAGTTTTGCAATAATTAAGATTTTTTTTTATTTCACATACAAATGAATGGGAATATAAATAAATATATATATATATATATGAGAAAATATTATATGTATTTGAAATTGATCATGCTGATGTACAAATCGGAATCTGAAAGATGACAAGTGTGCACTTTCTCGTTGATTGATCTCTAGCTTTCAGCATTCCATTCCTGTAATGACCAGTAAACTAAAATGAAACTATGTCAGAAAATATATACCAAATTAAAGTTTTACTTTATAGCAGTGCTGTGTCAATGTGTCATGATTTCGTAAAGCTGTATCTTTTGTTCCACCAAATAACTACTTCTATCAATACAAGCATTTCAGCATCCATCTATCTGAGGACTACATTCAAGTTTACCCATTGGCAACGTTCGAAGAAATATTCCAATCCTTAACTTAAGTACAGAAGTATAATGAGCTAATATACTTAAAGCTCTCTCAAAGGAACCATGCTGCATAGGGATGGGGGGGAAAAAATCGATAAGGCATAATATCGCGATATTTTCCGTGGCACTACTGTATCGATACACAGACGCCAAGTATCGATCTTTTATTATATACGTGTTGGTCAGTTTGTCGGCTTGACAATCCCATTTAGCAGCAATAAAACTGAAGTGAGATGAACAAACAGAGAAATGTATCTTTTTAGATAAAACAGATGTTGACAAAGTTTTCTTTTGGGGACATAATTTAAAATTGGGAAAAAATTGGAAGTTGGAAAAAAAGGTAATAAATTGCAATATATCGCAAAATATTGCAATATGTTTAAATTCGCAATAATATCGTAATCGTGACATAAGTATCGTGATGATTATTTTTTTCACACGTCATCAATGTATCATTTAACACAATTTCATAAAGTACAATAATCCTATACCAGGCACGTGAAATGGGGAACCCCAAATAAGCTACTAAAAGCTTTTCGGAGGGGGCCCAATAACAATAAACAACAACAAAAAATATACAAACCAAAAACTCAATTTACCAAAATACAAAATAAAAAATACAACAAAATACAGACCTGCTTAAACTAACAAACATACTACAAACAATCAACAAACAATCCCAGCGCAAACTAAAACAGTTAAAGAGTAATTAGCAATCATATATTATGAGCAATTTTTCCTTTAGGCTTTTCTTGAAGATGGAGATAGAATACTACAAATCCAAATCTGCGGTCCCCTACAAACTACACTCAGGCTCGTACACTTTAACCGTCGTTTTTTTTGCCAGTAATTAGATATTTTTTCCTTGTGTCAATGATATCGTATGATGATGATATCGTATCGTGAGGCCTCTGGTGATTCCCACCCCTAATGCTGCAGAATGTCCCCATTTATATACTGTTATGTACTGGTAATTGAATTTTAATTTTTGATGCATTGATGTGTAAGCACTATATTGTATTTGTTAATCATATGTTTTGTTTGTAAAAAAGTAACTACTGCTAAGATGGAGCTACAAACGGCTGCACCGTCTGTAGTCGTTATGGATGTCTTTGAGTAACATTTTGCAGGTGAACCAGAACTCTCTATTAGGACATCCCTACTTTTTTAAAGATAATTTTTTGGGGCATATTTAGGCCTTTATTCAACAGGACAGCTTAAGACATGAAAGGGAAGAGAGAGAGGGAATGATGCACAGCAAAGGGCCGCAGGTGGGAGTCAAACCCATTCCCACTGCGTCGAGGAGTAAACCTCCATGTATGGGCGCCCGCTCTACCAACTGAGCTATCTGGGTACCCGGGATATCCCTACCTTTAACTGAGCTCTGTGACATTCACACAAGAAATGTTAACAGTCACTTCATACAGACGATCTGGCTTTGGGGACCCTGGGCCTGTGCTTAGTATTGAACCTTTATATACAGTTAATCAAGAGAGACCTGTTAGCCCGTTCGGTAATCCTTCCATGAGCTAATTATACCTATTTTATACACTGTTGGGTGGTTTTATTTACTGTATAACAATGCAATTTATTTAACTTGGAGGGTTTCAAAGCCTGCAACTTGTAACTACAGATGTCAGGTAAATGTAGCGGAGAGGAAGTGGAATTAAAGCAGCATCAAATGGAAATACTCAGGTGAAGTAAGTCAGAATTGTATTTAAGTACGTTACTTAGTTACTCTGCAGCACTGTACGCTAGCCGGTATGTCCCTATGCTAATGTATTCTTTTAGCAAATATATAAGGAAGGGGGGCAGGTGCAAACAACTTCACCTGCAGGATCAACAAAGTAGTTTGAACCACCTGCAATAACCTTTTTTGGCCAGAAGGGAGAGTGCTGCACAAAATAACTATAATAAAATCATTCAGCATTCTAAAAACAAAATGAGTCCCATTTGGATTTTTATATCTGGAAGACATGTTATAATTGTTGAGTCTAATAAACTGGGAATGAACTGTCTGCCGTGGTAAAATGTAATGACATTACTTTGCTTGGCAGTGCGACAGCTTGCATGGAGAATGTGAGATATCCAGAAAGAAAGCCGTGGCCGCTCTGGCTGAGGTTGTTTGTTTATTCCATTTCGGTTTCTGTTAAATGGAAAATCACAATGACTCCAAGCTCCATATCCAGCTTGGCCTAACATCCACATTTCCTCTGTAATATTTCTGGAATGGATATGCCCTATTTATAATACACTCATTTTTATTGTTGGCAGTTGTTGCTTCTATCATTTTCTAGCAGAGCCTCTGGGTGGCCAAGTTCATTTTACATCTGAAGAGTTTAATTTCAGATTCTAATTACTAGTATTGTTGTTGGCTGACAATCCACTTTATTTGCATTAGGACTGTTAGCTGACACTCATCCAGAGGAATTAACAGTAAGTAAACCGTAAAATAAGCTTAAATTGCCAGATCACCAACAGCACAAGCAAACAATAGCGGAGTTATGTTTGTGACAGAAATGTTTGTCCCGTCCATAAATCTATGATATCACTGATGTGAAACAACCGGAATGTCAATGTGTGTTCATGTTTTCTCAAGTCCTCCAATAGGATCTTTTTTATTTATAGATATTGTGTTTCTAAACAGCAAATTGGATGATATCAGAAACCAGTGTCTTCAATCTCAGAGTTTCCAACTGAGATTATTGTCCATGTAAGATGCGTATTCATGTTCCTGTCTCTTTCCAGTCTTAATGCTAAGCTAAGCTACATGTAACTGGCTGCTGAATAGATGTATTTTTCCAAAATGTCAAATTATTCCTTTAAATTGGCAAACGGTTCTCAAACTTGAAGCCCCATAATCAGTTTTCAGATGTTCCACCAAAAACTGATTATTTCCTTGTTTCGTTTAAATAGTTTATTACAGTCTCAGTAGTGTTAGAGATCAAAGGTCAGAGGAAAATCTGAAAAATAAATTTTGTGGTAGAAATATGTTCTTTCCAAAGATTTAGACTGAGGCTGTACTCTGTGGAGGTTTTGTTTTGAATTGCAATATATTGTACAGGTGTTTTCTTTTTCATTTCATTTCATTATACTATAATAATAGTATATTGAGCATCTTTGACATAAAACTTACCTTTAGGGTGAATTAATTTCCATATTTTCTTGTCCTATCATCGTGTCTACTCCCTTTTTAGCTCAAATCAGATTTTGCACCAAGACATTTTGCAATGTATCTGTCTCTACTCTGCTGCAAACACAATTTAATTAACTCTGACATCACGGGTATTTTTATTTTTTTACAGTGGAATAAACACAATAAACTGATGCCAAATATTAAATAGCCTTCCCCGGTGTGACCGGAAAGCTTTTCAAATGAATTGCTCCTAGCGTTTATTTACTTCTATTTTGTAGTAGTTAAATCTCTGGGTCTCATTTGTCTGTCAACTGGGTTCTCCCCACGGTGGAGCCGTTAAATTGGTCTTGTTTGCATGAGGGCTTTTTCTGTTTATTTACTCCTAATCTCTCTTTAGTGTTTAGAGTGGCTGCCCTTTACATATAATGATGCTGTTTGTTGTGAATATTGGAGCAGTCTGACCCTCAGTCACCTCTGAATACAAGGAGGAGCGGAGGGTTTGGTGGCTATTTGTCAACTTTTGGTGCAAAAAAAACTCTGCAGTCAGTCTAAAATATCATCAGTTTTGATGATGGTGCAATCGATTGAAAGGGGAACTTTACACCGACCCAAATGCAGCCTCGACGACGTCTCAGGGTTTTGCTTGCAATGCATATCAACACCAGCGGATGGCATTGTGTAGCCATGAACTTACACAGCTCCTTAACAAGTACTGTCATCGCTGAAGAAGCTCCTACATTTTTTAATTTGTAAATTCACTGTAGAAATGGTTAGTACACTAAAAGCATACTGGCATATTTAATCGGTGTGCTGGGAGGGGAGTCAGACTTTCTATGGCCCCATTCTATCTGCTTAATGGTGTGTTTGCTATTGCATTCACTTTCATTTACAGGCCCATATACCCCCTCTAATGTATGGCTAATTGTTGTGTTTCGGTAATAAAAAACCCTGAACTACTGCATCAATGTTCCTTACAAGTGAATGTTCTGGTTTTCAGCGTCGGCTAATGTGCTTTGAAAGTATTTGGTTACACAACATGAAATGTTTTGATTATGAATCTGGTGGAGACGGGTCACTCGAGGGCCGCGTGCACACAGCAGTTTGCCGATTGCCTCGTCTATAAAAGGAACAAACAAATATAACTTCAGCAAGGCAATAATGCTGATCTTATTGTTCCACTGATACTATTGGCACTGATGGCTGATCTGAGCTGTATTCTATTAATATTTGAAGAGAGAGAAGAGGCATGTAACATGCCACTTTAGACCCACTCCTTTTCAGAGTGATTTTGCGCTCTATACTCTACATCTCACAGAGAAATATTGCAACACTACATTTATTTGACAGCTACGTTTACTTTGCAGATGTAGGCTTTACATAGAAAACCCATGATCATCTTATAAAAGATGATGCTGCAGAATAAACACTGACAGGGGCAATTCTGCATACTTTGACTTTTAAACTTGAAGTACATTTAGCTGATAATACTTTTGGACTTTTTAAATAAATGACATTTTAAATCCAGGACATTCATTTGCAAGAGAGAACATGTTCACATTGTAGTATTACTACTTTTACTTAAAGGTGCAGTAGGTAAGCCTTATAAAACTAACTTTCTGTCATATTTGCTGTAACTGACCCTATGTTCGAGTAGAACTACATGAAGCAGGTCATTAAAAAAAAAAATCCAGCTCCTCTGGCACCACCACCTACAGCCTGTAGTGTGATTTGCAAAAATCCACAGCTCCCTGTTCAGATGCACCAATCAGGGCCAAGGTGGTGGGGAGGGGGTGTCTAACTGTGTGTCAATAGGCTCGTTCGAGATGAACTGCGCCTCGCCTGTAAAGTAGACGAGAGCAGGCGGCAGCAGCGGGGGGCGGGGACAAAAATCCGCTGTCAAGTCGGACAGTTTTCCAGCTGACTCCAGCAGCCTTCAGGCTGAACAGGAAGTGACACAAACACTGTGGTCCGTTCGGGTCCGATTCCGATTTAATAAAATGTTATCAGACCCATATATCAGCTCCTACACAGTCTCCAGTTGGTTTTATTATGACAGAGTAGCTGTCAAAATGCTTTGCATGCGATCTGTTGCTGATTTTAATTAACAACACACTGTAGATGATCTGTAATCTGAACAGATTTAGTCTCTCTGACTTCTAAACATAACTATCAGCCACACAACATGTGTTCTGTACAGAATAAGCTTTTAAATCAGACAAATCGCAGTTAAAATCCCTCCGATTCAAAATCAATAAAAAGTTTATATAAAACGTCATCATGTTGAGTCTAATCTGAACCAATCAGCTGTTTGATCAGCTGAGAGGCCGGCGTTTCCCAGCATGCCCTGGGTCCACCTGCGTCCGCCTGGCTCTTGCAGTTGGTGAAAAGCAACTGCGCTACCTGCGTCTCAGAACTGCGGCCGCCTTGATCTCGCGAGATTATCGTTGCCCACGTGTGCATGACGTCAGAGCAAGTCGGGATCAAGTCGGACACAAATCTAACCGGCATGCATTGGGCGCCGATCGCCGGTGATCGATTCTGCGCTGATCTGGCTCATCTCGAACAAGCCTATTCACTGCTCATGCACACGCATTCATTCTCCCTTTTGGGGGGAGGGGCTTAGGAGACCGTTTTGGTCTTTAGCGGAAAGGGGGGAGGGACTGAGAAGTTGTTGATGTTCAAATTTTTTGGCTAAATCCTGGATCTTCCCAATCCTACCTACAGCACCTTTAAAGTGGCTATATGTAACTTTCAGATTGTGTTGATTTCAGCGGCCGCTTTGGACAAAAGCGGTAGTGTTTATACCACACCTGCTGTCGTAAAGCTCTTTTCTTTACGGTGCTGTATTGCCCACTGTATTACCGAGTTAGCATTACGGGGAGGGGATATATATAGTTGCGATAAATGTTTTGCTCGGACAGAAAACCATTCATTTACAGTAACAGAATAAGTTACAGATGCATTGTTGCATTTCAAGTGTTGCATACGGTAACTTAGCCTACTTTGGATGTTTCGGGAGATAAACCGGGTAACACTTTCACTGTGTCACAAGCCAAAGCATTAAACATTGTAATAATAACTTAGATTCATATAGCGCATTTCATGAAACCCACGGACGCTTTACAAGTACAGGGAGACAAGGGAATGAAAATATTAGGCCAACACAAACACGGAGTAAAAGGAAAACCTCCACGCTAAATGTAAAGGGGGCGTAACTATGTCTGTTACTGACGTACAACCACATCACGCATTGTAAAGTTATTTTATGAATGAAATAGACATATTTTATTACGGGCCAATTCGGGGTGGGTTTTAAATCATTCACAATCCCGTAATTGTGTCCATCTGTTGATAGCCCGACCGAAGTTGACTCACGTTATCACTGTTGTATTTCCCTTTCCCTTTTAGCTTTTAGTTCATTGTTTAATTTCCTTCTTTCCTGTGATGATCCTGCCCCAGTATCAGCCATAACTACAACAGATAACTTCTAAAATAACATTAAAACACAATTAGGCCTACATAAAGAAATCTCTTGCTTCCTTTTACCTGGCTCAAAAGATACTAACACAGGTTTTTTTCGGTGTAACAAAGAAATCCGTGACCCATCAGAATGTGACTGTAGCGCCGTCTACCTGCCACAAATCATTCTGTGACTGCGTGGGAAAAATCAAACCCGTATATATAGTAAAAACTATATAAAAATGGCGTTCTTTCCACTGTTAGTCTTGTTTGCTGTTGCAGGTCATTTAAGACTATTGTATGAAAAATGACAGAGCTTCAGAAACATTTCAAAGTTACATATAGTCACTTTAAGTAAAGGATCTGAGAGTACTTTTTCCATCACTGCAAAGCTTCAGCAAACCACCCAGTAATAAGATGAGGCAATCCAACATCAGATGCATCAGGACTCAGTGCCAGTGTCACATCTTATAAGAATTTATGGAGGGTTACAGTGGGGGCCCCATCTACAGTATGCTCTGTCAGGACTTGTATATCTCTCACATCATGAACCAGGGTCAGCACCCCATGGCAAAAAAAGCTACCCCTGATATTTATGACTGGACATCAAGTGTCCTGCAGGGCCATGATTCCCAATGTCACAGAATGTTTTGCAGCAGTGCTTAAAGAAACAAATAGCGGGCATGGTGACGTTATTAATCTGGACACGCTGGCACAGGCCAATACATCTCTGCTTGCTGTTTGATGTATTGGAATGAGCAGAACACAGAGATGGACTTTATCATTGGCATCTTGTTTGATGAATAAAACATCAGAGCAGGTTTGAAAAGAATTGGATTTTTTTTTTAACATAAGAGCAGAAATGGTTTTGGATCACAGGACTTATTACAGTCTGAGACACTGCAGTCAGCTGTTTTAGACTGTGTCCTGCATACTTTTAGAGACCCAGTGGTCATTTTGTAATTGTTTGACGAATCCTGATTGTCAGTGATTATACTGTAGAATGAACAACTCTTGTCTTTCTCTCTCCTCTGATTATCACACGCCAATCAAGTATAGAAAAAAGGGCAACAAAATCATTCAACGCTCAACTGAGAAACCGTGGCTCAGTCTGGTGCGAACAACACAAGCAGCGCCAGGTTTCCTTCTCCATGCTTGTAAATTATGTTTGTACATGGAGAATCAGAATGCTAGTGTGAACTGATGAGGATGCTGTGTGTGTGTGTGTGTGTGTGTGTGTGTGTGTGTGTGTGTGTGTGTGTGTGTGTGTGTGTGTGTGTGTGTGTGTGTGTGTGTGGTGCCAGTGCTGCATTATGAAGAGCCAACATTCACAAAAAATGACATTTCTGCATCCGGACAACAGCAGTAAGTGTTTCAGTGGTGAGAGTGAATGCAAAGCATACAAGAAATTACAGTAGCTTTGTAGGATATTTATTTGTGGCATTTTAGGCCGTTATTTGATAGGAGAGCTTAGAAATGAAAGGGGAGATAGAGGTGGAATGACATGCAGCAAAGGGCTGCAAATCAGAATTGAACTTGCAGCAGCTGTGGCGAGGATTGAGCCTCTGTACATGGGGCGCACGCTCTACGAGCTGAGCTATCCAGCCGCCCCACCATTTACCTATTTAAACTGTTTATTTTCTGTGAAAAATGTCTGCGATTTGATTTCACCGTTGCCTGTTGGTAGTGGTGAGACTGTATTGCCTTGCTCATCTATCTTTGTGATAAACTAGGCTGTCACCGGCTGGCACAGCTTCATGTAAGCTCCACGACTGGACTCATGTAGAACTTGTCCTTTTGAGAAATACTGACTTGAAATGTCTATTAAGTTGTTTTAAAAAGGCAGCAGTTGGTATTTTATTTTGTTGGAATCAGCATATATGAATAATCCATTAATTGAAATGTATGCCTCAGTGATTCCATTAATGGTATGCCTATTTGTGTAACAAATACACTGAGTGGCCACTCCATTAGGTACAACTGTACAATCTAATGTAATCCAATACAACAGCTCTGCCATAAATTCTACTTTAACAAAGTCTATAATGTTCATTTTTGTTACCATAGACTACCTATATATAAACTAGCTATTTACATAGATGAGAGGGGCAGAATATTAGAAACACCTCTCAATATAATGTAGAAAGTACAACACCACTACTACCTATGACTTTAATGCTAGAACATATTTTAACTGTGAAAGAAAAACCTGAACAGTTTACGCATTATAATTTTATGGCAGAACAGTTGCATTAGATTGTATTAGATTGCAATAGAATGTACAAAGGTACCTAATAAAGTGGCTGCATAGAGTGAATAAACGCATAAAATGAAAGCCTCATTCCACATAGATGCTGATCCATCACAAAGCCCCCTTCTCTGACTTAAAACTGTCCTTCTGTCAGTGATAAAGCCCACAAAATGCTTCACAGATTTGCAGATCAGACGAAATGGATCAGAAAATAAAAAGGCTAATTCAACAGTTATTCTTTCCCCTTTGTTCTGTAAATTACAGACAACCAATCTGACTCAATTAGGGCTGCTGAGGGAGATGGCTCAACAGTGGAAAAATGGGGTCAAATGCAGAGGAAATTACCTTTAAATGAGCTCGCTTGAGGAGTTCCATGTGTCAGATGTTAATAATTAGTGTGTATTACCTGTGCAGGCATTACCTGTGCAGGCATTGGCCTACACAGGAAATGTTCACATTCAAGTGAACTTTTCTTTTACTGGGAAAGAAGAAAAACATCCCATTTTATTTTTAAATATGTTTTTCCAACATCAGAGAAGGTGACAGAGGAAAGGAGGGAGGAAGATCTGTGTTTAAGGCTCATCAAGAGTTCATTTGACATCAGAGACATTGTCAGGAAACAATGGTGTTGACTGATGGTCTACACTGAATACACTGATTGTAAGGACATCCTGAGGCGTTTGGATAGCAGTCTGACAATCACCCTCTAAGGACAAGCAGAGGTTGTTGGGTGTGACTGGGACTTGTAACTAAAGACCAATATTGAATCCGATCAGACCTTTATTTTCTCATTCCTGCTTTCAGGTGCATTAGTTAAATAGTGCTGTGCAGGCTCTTCAGTAATGGCCAACTCATGGGCCCATCTATCTTGTTTAATATGGAGAAAACACTGTGTTTACACTTTAGCTTCTATTTTGCTTATGTAAACACTATGCAAACACACTTTTCTAAACTTCCTGTGTATCAACACACCTCACTCAAGAGGATGTACAGAAGACAAATTCAAACAGTGATATCTAGCTGTGGTTCAGTGTGTTGGATTTGAGCAATAAACTTGAAATCAAGCATGAAGATTCATTCTTGACCTTGGAAATAGTTTAGGGACTCGACATGGATAGAAGCATTATGTATGAAATAAGGATAGAAGTCAAATCAGTGGGAAGCTTTGCAACAACACAGGCCTAACGAGCCACAATGCAAGTCACCATGTACCTGTGTTGAAAAATGCAATCAAAGGACCCTCTACGGCTCCAGTTTATGGCACTCCTCAATCATCACTTTCAACAGTTCGCACTTTTGAACTGATGATTGCATGAAGTTACAAAGCTAGGTTCTATTTTTCTGAAATAACCCAAAGAAGTCAAACTCTGAAAAGCCCTGCAGGAGTTTTCACAACACTTGCCGTTGTTTTGAAGACATTTCCAGATTGCTTAGAGACTATTCTACCCAACTGGTATCAAAAATGGCCTGCGTGCTGCACATTAAAACAGGATTATTTTTTTTAACCCATTGCCAGTGTGGTGGCTGTATTTCCTTCAACCAAACAAAGATGGAAGCCATAGCCTCTCTGTGACATTCCTGCCTGCTTTTTTTGGTATGATGCAGAATAAATATGAACGTGTCAATACCAAATTATGAAAAATTGCATTTCGATACATTACCCTATAACTCAAGCAAAAGTAGAAGTAATAGTTTTTATTTTGGTGACGTTCCAAGATCAACAGGTAGATGCGTCACTTCCGGCTACCAAATTAGTTTTGGCTAATCAGGAGGAGTTGCTATGCGGGAAGCGGTTTAAACGAACTTCTTTAATGTAGGCTACATGACACGTAATATTTTTTTGTAATAGCTTGTTATAGGAGTCTAAGGAATCGGAAAATGTCTTCAAAACAAGGGTAAGTGTTGTCAAACGACCTGCTGGGAAAACAACGCCAACTAATGTATGCTAATGTAGCTAGCCACGTTACGTTACCATTAACGCCAATGCCAAACTCCCACATGGAAAAGCGACGATTCAGTGAGAGGCACAAACTGGTGCTTAACAGGCTAACAAAAGAGAACATTTACAACTTAACGCACAGCAAATAATTAAATTAAAAAATATATATTTTCAATAGCCTAAATAGCTTAACTATTACTCCTCCTCAGGTAGGTGTTGTCCCCACTGAGGTTTATAAAAAGACAATGAGATCTTGAAAAAAAAAAAAAAAATGACTTAATGAAATATTGTATGGTGGGCTGCAAAAAAGTAGTGGTTGTTAGAAAGTGCTTTCTTTATTTTTTAGCTCATTGAGTTGCTTATTTAATTCCCGAGGACTGTTGAGACAACTGTGGCAGATATGTCTATCCGCTTCTAAAAAGCTTTTCCAGGATTAAACGAGTCATTTTCCTCGGGGGGTGATGTGGATGGTTTTCAAATGTACAGAGCCATTCAGACCTCTGACTGCTTTTGTCCAAACGGCTTAACCGTGTTTTGATAAGCCGTTGTGAATATCCATCAAGAAATCCGACCAGCCCACTGGATTCGCCCCTGCCTGCTATATGTTACATTTCCAGCCCTCTCTCTACGCAAGCCGACGTCCACGGCACGGCGACACAAGTGCGCACTACAGGCGAGAGAGAGCGAGGAACGGCAGGCGGACCGACGGCGGCGGGTACCGGAGCGACGACGCGGCGGTGTGTCTGTCTTTGTGGGAGACCGGCGGACTGGATGGTGGATTTGTTTATTCTACGGATTTGGATCAGGGGCTAGGATAACTTCGCATGGGACAAAACCCGCCTTCTTTCATGTCCTCCACCGATTTGTTTCGCCCGGCGTGTTGACGCCAGTGGAGAAGGGGGATAACGGAGGCTACTGGAGGAGCGCAATTGACAGATAGGCGATATGAATATACACGCGTTTCCGTCCACCAGCTGTACAGGATAGATGCGAAACGACACGGCTTGCGATCTTACGTGGGATTCCAGGGGCTTATAGCCTAATGCAGCAACGTGAGTCGGTTTGAACGGGGACAAGAAAAACATGCTCTGCTGCACGCTTGAGATTTTTGCACCGTAGGGCAATGTGTTATTGACGATTTGCACGGCGTGGAATAATGCACCGAGACACAACTTTGTTCACAGGCCTGACAGACTGCGAGCCGTTTGATTATATCCTGTAAAAGTGCATTCATTTGCAAGCCTGGCGTGTGCTATAGTAATCCTGTTATTCTTGAATATAGCCCAGTGCTTCAGTAAACGCCAGTGCCATTTATCCGTCAGCCCCCGAAGCCCTGTGCTGTTTTACGGTTTACATTTGTAAAACCCAAATCCTGCGGTCTGTTGATGTCAGCGATTGCGTGGTGTAAATAAAAACCCAAAGCTCTCCAGTTGTGTTTACCAAATGATTGGTAAATTGTTGATGTAGGCAGGCCTAACCTTCGCTTAATGCAGATCCAATCAATAGCGAGATAAAGACAGCTCTGGCAGGCTGTTTATGCAGCTCTGTAAGTGTCACGGGGGTGTGTTTTAAAATCCCGCATATCTAGTTTTTACACATGCCCCAAAGAAGCACTGAAGCTGCTCAGTAGAGAGTGGAGACTGTCAAAACACTGTGTAGTGTCGGAGGAAATACTGTAAAGCAACATCTCAAGAAAAAGTTTCAATGGTTTTCCGAAAGTTGCCCGGTGTGTCGGCATCGGGCATGGGTCTGCGCCTGTCCCAGAAATTCGTGTTTCTGCTCTTTCTCTCGGGTTTGGTAACACTGTGTTTTGGGGCCCTTTTCTTTTTGCCCGACTCTGTCCGACTAAAACGGATTTTTTTGTCCAAGACAGAGACCCAGCCAGTGACTGTCGGGTCCGAGAACGATGCCAGGGAGCACTTAAAGAGACCCAAGAACCAGGGGGGCATGACCCCAGCCAAAGGAGAGACCAGCACCAAGCTGAAAAGTCTGAGCCGCAAACCGCCCGTCTCTTACGAGGCGACCGAGGAGCGGCTCGCCGGGGGGAGAGCGCAGGAGGACCTGACTCTGCCCAGGTCGAAAACGGAGTCCGCCTCGGCGAAAGCGACCTCCTCCAACCACGGTGCCAACTCGGATACTTTCAGTTACAATAAGTTCAGAGGCTGCCTGCTCAAACCCCCGCTGGGAAGAGACAACGGCAAGCCGAGCGACCCCATGACTAACGAGCGCCGGGAGAAAGTCAAAGAGGTAAGGATGTGACCGTGACCCTGCAGGGTGATCGTTATATAGTTGCATGATTCTACAGGAGGTGGATATTTGTCATATAGTAGCCTTTTAAAGGGTATGTGGAACTACAGTAATGATCTGGTTGGATTATGGGAAGTCATAAGTAACATATGGGGGTGGATCAGTGACAAATGTTTAGTGTCTGTGCAGTATGAATAATGTCTATAATCTATCACATTGATCAAATCATCTCAGTCAGTCAGGTCACATCACTCAACTTCTTACACACAATAGTCAAATACAGGTTGTTTTTTTATGCATCTGTGGTTCATAGAGCAAATAAGTTTCAGTTGCAGTCTTTTGAATAGGAGCGTGTTCATGCTGTCAAAACACAAGGGATAAATGGCAGTCTGCCTTATTCAAATATAAAGAAAAACAATCGTGCTCAGTTGAAAGATGTAATTATATTTCAGTTGTTGAATTTGATTGGTCTGTATTTGTCTCACAATACAGATGATCGCTCTATAGAGGCAGTGGGACACTTGTTTGCCAAGCTCCTGTCAAACAGGCAAATCCCTCTCAATCATGTCGTTTGTGTTAATGTACCCAGGGTCTTTGCCTTTATGTCGATGAATTTCTTTTGTGTTTCTGTTGATGAAGACGGAGATGATTGTTTCCGCTGTTTGTAGTCCAGATTACATAAAATCTGATATCAGAATAGGAAGAAAAATGTCTTATAACGTTTAGTAATCTGCCCATGGGAGAGTTTTAGCACTGCAAAATAAATGTGTACGTTTTATGTTTTCCTTCTTATAACCTCATTGTGTGTGTGTAAAATAGTCTTTCAAATTCATTCTGATTATTTGCCTTTGTGCATTTAATCATATAAATTATCAGATTTCCATATTGTTTTGCGAGCGGTTGAATTGCGTTCCATCCGGCCAGTCCTGAATGCTAAAATGTCCTGCGTTTAGCTGTGGCACCTCTCTATCACCCTCACACAATCGCCTGCAAATGATGTGACATTGTGCAGTGACACTTTGGCCAGGAGCTCTTCAATCTGTGTGTCAGCCTTTGTTGAGCCCTTTGGGTCCAATAAGGGCTCCGAAGTGGGAGCGTCTGTGGATCACACATCTGTACCCACTCAAGGCAAGTCAGGCTGGTGAGAGGGACGAGGGAGACAGAGAGAGAGGACGGGGGGGAGCTTCAGCAGCAGAAGCAGAAGCAGCGGGGAAGCCATTGGCCAGCAGCAGATGGGTTTCAGCCTTGGCATGTGACACGGATAAGTCCTGTTGTCACTCTCACTTACAGTCTGCTGTCACCCTCTCACGCTGCTCACATGCCTTTCATACCTAGAGGTGATGCGCTACATGATAACTGAGGCATCAGAGGACTGAGAGGGTCAGTTTGCCCTCATGCACTCAGTTCTCACTGAGTCATTCTCTTTTGATGCTGTTGTAAGTGAATGTCAATGTGACTTTGCTTGCGGGGTCTTGTTCAGCTGAGCTCGGCATAGTTTTTGCCTTGGGGTCATAGTTCTCTGAGGAAAAATTTTTTTTTTTCCACCACACCCTCTTTCAATTAATGTTGCAGAATTGTAATTGCGTTTCCTTAAGTGAAGTCCTTTTTTAATAAGCCGTTGAAGAACAGACAGGCCCTGTTTACTTACATTGCATGTCCACATAGCCTTGTGTTTGGTTGTTGTGGTTTGCTGTTGTTGCTTCAGCTCCCACTGTCTCAAGCCCGCTGGCAGCATTCCAGGCGGCTTTTCTCCTTCCTGGAGGCACACATTCATGCTGCCGGCACAGACTGACACATTGCGAGCCTGTGCTTTTGTCCAGGTTTACAGATGTAAAACCAGGGAGTAACTTTAACAATAAAACTAACATGCTTTGATGTTGTTGTTGTTTTGTTTTTTTAGCTGTTTTGATTTATATTTCTGTGAAGCATGAAATATCATACAGAATTGAATTTCCAGTTGTCACTCTCAGCTCGTGTTGTAGTGTGTACGGACAGAACAGCTCTGTAGAAGCAGTGTTTTGCCACTGTAAGGGAATGCAAAGAGAGGGTATCCCCCTTCCAGAGCCAACAGAGAGAGTCTGGTCCAGCCCACTGAGTGCCTCCAATGATTGTGAACGGGCATCGTTTTTCTCAACTGCCAACAACTAGAAAGCAGACTCCCTGCCTTCTTCTTCTGTGTGTGCACCCACTGCCAAGTGAGGGGGAAACAAGGGACAATGACAGGCTGATCACACAAGGCAAATATTTGAAAGCAGCCCACCTCTAGCTAGGCCCCCTGGGATACCAGCAAATACTGCCAAAGTCGTCAAGGTGCTGTTTACCTCCCTGCTAGTAGATAGTTCATTCTCCTCCAAAATTCCTCCGCAGAATGAAAATTAGAGTCATTTTCAATCTGCCTCCTAATTGTAATTCTGTGATGTCATGGCTCACACATAGTCACTTTGGCGCATGGCTGTGTTGCTGCCGGATTGGCTCCCACATAAGAGAGGCTAGCTAGCAAGGACCGCTCCACAAAAAATGTGCGCCTGGAGCAACAGGGGGTGTCCTTTCATGCATGCACATTTTGTTGCTGATGTCCTTTTTACATTCACTAAGGTAATGAAGATTGAGATCTGAGCCAGATCTGAATTTTTTTTTTTTCATTTTTTTTTTTTTTACATCAAAAGTAATCAAGAATTTGTGTGTGCATTCAAGGACATTCTCTATAAAGCCGGAGGTTTGCGCTCTCCCTCATACGCTGAATTTTTAACCGAGATATGCCAGTGCGGCCAAATAAAGGCCTTTGCTTGAGGAAATTGGAACACACTGTGTAATGTGGCCTCTAACCTATGATGCATTCACATTGGGAGCGCAGGCAGGCGATAAAGCTAACAGCTAAGTGTACTGCAGACAGTGAGAGGACAGACACTGCAGCCTCTCGTGGCAGAGCCTCCTCCAGTGGAGCAATAAAAGTCTTCAGGGCTTTTTTTTTTGGTCCCGTGTGTGCCTGCTAACTGCATGTGTGCGCATTTGATGGCTTATCTAGATGATCAGGTGCATGGGACTGAATTTGGAGTTTGACAGTTTCAGTTGAAAGGCTTGTCACTGTGTTTATCCATCCAGTACTGAAGCCCAGATGCATCACTGTGTAGACTAACAACAATAAAATGAGGTACAGCTGTGTGTGTGTGTGTGTGTGTGTGTGTGTGTGTGTGTGTGTGTGTGTGTGTGTGTGTGTGTGTGTGTGTGTGTGTTTGTTTTTTTTTTTGTGTTTTTGTGTGTGTGTGTGTGTGTGTGTGTGTGTGTGTGTGTGTGTGTGTGTGTGTGTGTGTGTGTGTGTCGTGGAGAAATGAAAATTCCCTGTGCTATTTTGAAAAAAAAAAAGATTTCTAAACCGAGTTAAAAGCACAAAACTGTTTAATCCACAACAGTTTGGTTAAATTAGCACCGGTTTGTTAGTTCACTTTACTGACAGGCTCACCTCATCTTTTAGCTGAGAAAACCGCTGAAGGGAAATTTTGGCAAAATTTACTTTGTAGGTGTTTTTTTTTTCAGTTCTGGTTTTGAGTTTTTCACTTCCAAATAAAGGAAACCAAACACTAGGATCTTAGATTAATTTGAAAATGAATTATTGTTTAAGAATTTAGGGAAATCTGGTTTTATGTGAGATACATTTCTGACTTATTTAGGCTAAGTTCTCAAGGGGTTGAGGTTCAGCTAAAGAACAGCAACCATAGAGCAGCTGTGTGTTGCTGAAATGCATTTTAGTAAATGCCAATGTGCCATGAATTTAGATGTTTAATAAAAATACATGAAGTGACTTTAAAATAGGGCTGGGCGATATGGAGAAAATCAAATATCACGATATTTTTGACCAAATACCTCTATCGATACCACAACGATATTAGGGCTGCAGCTATCAATTCTTTTTGTAATCGATTAATCTAGCACTTTATTGATCGATTAATCGGATAATTGTTTTTTTGAGTTTTTAAACAACCAAAACTGGGGCTGCAGCTATCGATTATTTTAGTAATAGAGTATTCCATTGATTAATCGAGTAATCGGATAAGAAATACTTTTGTTTTATTGAAGAGCAATAATAAACAATAGTTTGGTTACATTTTCGGAAAAAATGTAAAAAAAGTTTTATTGCTTACAATATCATCTCTCAAAAAGCTAAACATATTAAATGCATTTATTTATTTTTTTCGAGAGAGACTCAACAATCAGCTGTTTTTCTGAAGGGATAGTCAATGCGTCCTCTCTTTAGATCAAATTGTAGTCAGCACTACCTATTTTCTTGTCTTTGTTTTTGGTAGTTTGTGTTTGGTGTAGTTTCATCGTCCATACGACTCTGATTTACTTTTGTCGGTCCGCTTCGTGGAATGGAGGATTAAGTTAGACTCCATGTTTTCTGTTGAGATGCTAAAGCACTGACGTCGTGCTATTATCGTGGTAAGCTAGTTTGATTTTGCGGTAGACACACTGTACAGAGTCTTAGTTTTAATTACATTTGAACTGATTCCAAACTTTGGACACTTTCTGTAGTTTTCTCCTGCCTGTCTCTTCTCTTAGCCCCTCGCTATTTACTCTCTGGCATGTGTCGCCAGCAGCAGACTGAGCCGCGTCTGGTGTGCAACAGTAATAATGCTCCGTGCAGAAACACCGTCCGTCAGCGATACAACGTTGGTAACATTGACTTAACGAAGCTTCGAGGCAAGTCATTTTATATCGAGGATTTTTTGTAATCGAATTATTCGAGTTATTCAAGGAATCGTTTCAGCCCTAAACGATATTGTAGTGTTGACCATTGGTGCTTTCACAAAATATTCACACAATGAGATTTTTGATAAATAATCATCAGTAATGTGGGTAAAGGCAAATAATAGAACAGTTACAACAGTCTGGTAAGTTCAGAAAATGACATCACTTTACTGTAATGCAGCCTTTATAACCAGGAAAAGACTGCACTTATGCCATATTACGATATCCAAAATCTAAGACGATATCTAGTCTCATATCACGATATCGATATATTGCCCAGCTCTACTTGAATGTTGTATTTGCTCTTGAGACACACCCAACTATAACAATTTTAGATTAGACTCCAACTTGTGCAAAAAAAAAGGCAAATTGTCTTGTTGTTCTTGAGCCAGAATTAAAGGCACAGTGGCATACAAAGTATTCCTTTTACAGTGCGCAAGGAAGGAGTTTTACTAAGTGTGGCAAATACTGTATTTAAATAATTGTTCCAGACTATAACAACTGAACTGTCACATTGCACAAATACACACACACCCACGGACACATAAAACCTAAACCAAAGCTCTAGAAATCGGTGCGCTTGTAGCCGGACCTGAAATCCCCTTATAGCAGTAATGACCAGTGAGCTGGGTGTCTGTCTAAATAAAATGCTGCTGTTAAGCCGGCGCCTTCTGGCCGGCCCTGAGCACCGTGACCTCCCTCCACCCCTCATTCCCCCGCTGTCTCCCGCTACGAACCAGGTGTGCCAAACAACCTTCAGTCTGAGCCAGGGAAATGGCCGCCTGCTGAGCGAGAAGAAAGACACAGAAGATGTACAAAGTCTTAAAAAAAAAAGGCTTACACTCTCCTTGCTCTCCCACAGACCTGGAACATTTGTGCTTTTCCCATCCTATGTGGATGCTGTGCAAATGTCAGCGACTGGTGTTTGGAGTATGAGCCGATCGTTGTCTTTGGTCTGTTCATGCGTGGGAGTGAGCCGCGGAGCCCGCTGGATATTGATATATCGTGCAAGTCAATGACTAGGCAGCGAAGGCAGATATTATCAACCTGTCAATGCTGCCAGGCATTGATGCAGGCCTTTATTGCCACACAGAAAGAAGTTGACTACTTGATCTGTTTTCTGAGGAGTGTATTTTTCATGTACATTATAGGCACGCAATGGGTTTTACCCAGGGCTGCTTACAGTAATTGCAATACTTGCAACAATATTGATTGAAAGGCTAGGACGAGTGTACCACCTGGTGTTGTACATTTACTGTAAGGGCAGTTCTCAGTCATTGTCCTCACACATTCATGTTTATAGGTTTATTTTCCTGCTTATTTCTCTCTCTTGTCACATAGTTACTCATGTTAACTTGTCATTAACCAACTAGGTTGCCCTCTTACAATAACAACAGACTTTTCTTGTCACTTTCAAACTAACCGTAGTGATCCCAAATCTCATCATAGTATACAGAACATTGCAGTAAAGCAACCAACAAACATTGATGTTGATCAGAAAGTAAACCTGAGGATGTGTCCGTGCAGAACATAATGAAAGGACTCATTGCATGCAACAGTGATGGTGGCTGTGAAAAGACAACTTGGTGTGTCTTGGAAAAAGAACCGCATTGCATAATGTACATAGTACTGAAAGTAACCTTGAATCTATCACATTATGAGTAGATACAAGTTGACTTACTAACAAACAACATATTTATTCTGCCACGTCTTAAAACCACATGGCAGTTACTAGTTTCCTTTTACTGATGCAAACTGATAACTGCTGCACCTGGCTTCACGGGCTGTGGAGTTTTGAAAACCTCCGATAATAAAAAGTGTGGTTAAAAACTTAAATGAAGCTCAGAAGCCTGCAAAGTGCATGTCTTCACCAATGATTTGTTATCAAAACAAAATGTATATGTTATCAAAACAAAAATACCCCAGTATGACGACAAACGCACTAAACCTGTAGTAGACGTGCTTCTAACCCCAAAAAACATTGCGTGTTTATATAAAAGACCATATCCTTATAAACCCACACACATTATAGCACATTAGAGCTATTTTGTGCTGTTTATGGTGATCAGATAAAACACTCTTCATCCTTGAGCATCAAATTCTGAAAAATGATCACAGTTGATGCAGACTCCATTTGTGCAAGTAACATTGTCTGTTTAAGTGCTTTGTGCTAGCAGAATAGAGCATGATTGACACCTGGCATGTAGCCTCTAGTGTATGTCATTGATTATTTTCTGCTTTTTTCCATACTTTTGAAAAGAAAATCTCCCAAAGAAGCCTAATTAGATTTTTGCGGTTTAAAGCAGAAGTTTGAGGGTTGCTGCGTCTCTACATTTAGACTTCCTGCTGCAACACTTGAGTGACTACATGCTGACCTGGTGTTGACTAATGACAATCTTGCTTACTTGTGCCTTCGATATCGATTGGTTCCTTCATAGTCATCTCCCACTTTCTGTCCCCTTAAGGCATTACATAACAATGTAACAACATTAGGACCAATGAACCTAAAAGTCAAAGCAGCTGCATCCAGGAAGTCTTGTGTTTCACTGAATAAGCGAGACAAATGTCAGGTAAACTCCTAAGAGCCCAGCAAAGAAGCTTATTTTCCAGTGGGTGATAAAAGCTGATTTAGCTACACAATACCAGGTCTTCCCCAACCCCCCCACCCCCCCAGGCAATCACTGCAGGAAGTAAGTGATCGGGTGAGATGGAGAGAGGAAAAGGAAGGATGTGAGTAAAAAAGGGGAGATGTTGGTTACCACCCTTTTTGCATTCACCGCAGTTTTCTTCCTGCATTCCTTTTGTGGTAGGGCAACTGGCTTGAGGGGTAAGTCTCTCTTTTGAGGCATGCTTTTCAAGGTGTGTGTGTGTGTGTGTGTGTGTGCGTGTGCGTGCGTGTGTTGCAGATACCTCTTGTGCAAGTGCATTTACACAAGTTGAAGAAGGTGTCTGTGTGTGTGTCTGTCACAGGCAGAAGTGAAGGATTATAACACATCTTGAACGAATAAAATCCTTTAAGTGCCCTACTCTCTGGAGAGACAAGTTAGGTCCTACTATTCGTCCAAAATGTAACAGTGGGGTTTTGTATGTATGCTGTATAGTGTGTGTGTGTGTGTGGTTCATGTGAGCATAGTAGATGTTCCTCAGCAGTTTTATAGTCACACACAGCTTGTATATCTTTTCTTTTCCTGATGACGTGGCCTAGTCAACAGTTTGCAGATGTTTTCTTTTTGTTGTTTGCTCCTGCACTTCAATATTTGCAGAGTCTTAAAATCAGGCATGACCCAGCCTATTTGTTTGCTGTACTTCCACCCTTCTGTGTTTACTATAGGCCACGGGTTTTGCGTCAGTTGCCAGTAAAGGCAGAGGGTCACGTCCCGGAGCAGAATTTGTCAACATTTTGACCACCTTCCCGAACAGAGGACAAATAGCTGCGAGTGTGCAGCACTCTTGGCAGTGGCCGTGTGTTTTTCTGGAAATTAGATTTCTGCTTCTCTCAGATTTCATCAGCCAGTCTCTCAAAAATCTTTCTTACACCGTCAGTCCCCCTTTCGTTGCTGGGATGTTGCAATAGGTTCCTTGGAAGCACATTTATCTCGAGTTAACGGTACTGCTGACATAATGGGGTCATTGTGTACCTCTTAATCCTGGCTTCTGAAGGCCTGTGATTACTGTTCCCCTCTTGGCCAATGACTTTATGAGGCAAAAATCTCCCAAAATCCTACATAGTTTGTGCCTTTATCATAATTTTCTCCACTTTTTCCTCTGGTGTGCTCAGCACTGTTGGGCCTAAATAAACCAGGGCTGATGACCATGTTTTCGCACCATTATCTACACTTGTTCACGGCTCTTGCTGACAGTATTAGCTTTGTAATAACATGAAAGAAAGAGGGTGAGAAGCAACCTTTGTGCCTGACTGTGTCTCTGTGAACGTATGTGGACTCCCAGCATCCTACAACAGTCTGGCCACACAGCACACATGCTTTCACCCCAGTCGTGTTTTTGCAAGCTTCAGGCAATGTATGATTTTAGTGTGTGGGGGTGTGTGAGTGTGTTTGCTATAGATGCAGAAAGTGGAGAAGATGAAAGGTCCAGGGATGGCCTTGTTTGCTTCAGGCTCTGCTTGACATCCTCTGCTAGGTGCAGAATGAAATCAAATCGCCCCTCACCTCGCCTACCCCCCCCCCTCAACCATCTCTCTTTGGCCTTGCTGCTCTGGCAGATTCAACAAATAGGAAAGAAGTGGCCTAGATATAACCAGCAGACGAACTGAGCCCCCAGCTGAGTTTCAGCCCCCTGCCTTTATGCCTGCCTAATTGGTCAGAAAACATGCAAGGCTGTATTCACAGGGTAATGGCAAGACATTAGAGTCGGCCGGGGGACCTGGCTTGTCCCAGTATGTCTTCCTCCTTGTCTCACTCCTTACTCGTCTTTTGTCTGGTCCTAATTGTCATTTTTTTTTTTTTTTAACTGTCACTCATTCTCTCTCTTACTCCTTCTTCTCTTCCTCTTTGTTGTCTCTCTCTTTCTTCCTCCCTGCTTCTCGACAACCTGCAGCCCTTGGCATGTTTACTACCACTGCTTTGCCAACTATTGCCTCCTGCATCACCAGAGAGCCAGTGTGAGCTGCGTGGCCCATCTGCAATGTTGATATCGTTTTGTGACATGGCTTCGGCCTACTTTCAAAATGGCTGAATAACGCGGTCAAGCTTTTGACCTACAATTTAGGCGGATTCCCAGAAGACAACATCATCTTTTATGTAGCAGCCTTTGTTGGCCAGGATCGGGTTTCCCTCCAGAGTGAGGACAATAGCTTTGTTTGGAAAGCTTAACAGACCAACACAGTGCTGTCTAGCTTAACGTGGGTTGAGAGGAAAAGGTGTCTCCCTAGTGATTTTCTCCTTCATCAGCATCAGTGGGCAAACAGCCATTAATTAGCTGAATGCTTACACGACCGTTTTAGCCAGAGCTGGGTGTATTTGTTCATTATTATCGCAATTAAGTCCCTAATCAAATGGCAGCAACGCTGCTCAGTGCTCATTAGGGAGCCGTATAGATTTCTCTTGTTTCTATCAAGGTTAGATGACGGGCCAGCTAGATAATTGCAATTTTCAGCTGTCCACAAATACTAAACTGATTTGATAGTCTACTGATAACTGTTTGTATATAAGAGAACAACCAGTTTGCTGGTCATTAATTGAATGAGAAGTGTAGGTGACAGCCTCTTGAGCGTATTTCTTGAACGCTAATATTACACTGGATAGAGCCAGCTGGATATGGACAAGATGGGTCCATACAATGCCCCTTTAAAAAATAAAAATAAACACTTCAGCATTTTGTTGAAATTTATCTCGACCAGAGAGAACCAAGGCAGTCCAAAATGAACTGTCAATCTTCTGCAAAATAACATTCAAAAATCCCAACATTCAGGAAAGCAGCTGTCATATTGTGAACATTTTAAGAGCTTCTTTAAAATGCTATTGGCAGGAAGCATTTTCTTCAAAAGTACTGCTAAACCCTTTACACCATTGTCATTTAAATCTTGAATGATTGTGCTTTTTGAATGCAGGGTCTGTTAGTTTTAGAGGATATAATCTTTCTAAACCTTTAACATCCTCAAAAGCCTTTTTTAATATTGTCTTAACATAATCTGTTGTCTACTTTACTTTCATATCAGAACCTGTTTTTAATGGTGTTTTTCTCTCTCGTTTTCTCTCTCTGAACCAGTCTTTTTTTTTTTTTTTTTTCATTCAAATAGTGGATGGTGACTGTGGTGGATGTGTTTCAACAACAGGAAATGGGTGGGACTTGCTGTCCGGTTTCAAGTGACTGTGGTGAACGTTTTTTGGAGAACCCCAGCTGTGTTGTTTCAGTTAGCCAACTGTTATTTCAGCTTGTGAATGCAGGTCATCATTCATCATAAACTGGTAATTTGTGTGAGGAAGAATTTCCAAAGACAAAACATAAATCACTTTAGGCTTCACTTTTACTAAAATAACAAGTGAAATTACGGCTAATATTGATCAGGTACTGATGTCATATTGACCTGGTATGAGACTGAAATAGGGTAGTGGTGGTATCTGAGAATTTCCCCATTAATATCTTAATATATTACACAGAAAGGGTTGTTACTGCCTTTTTATTACATCAACAAAGGCTTTTAGTTACATTTCTTTATTCTTATGTGCACAACTATTACAGAGAAGCAGTTGTTGAAATTCTTCAGGCACCATCCAACAATACTCATTAAATCTATCAGAAATCACAAATCTAAGACACAATAATAATAATGGTGCAAGTTAAAATTTAGGGCAAAAGTATGACAAAATATAAATATACATTTGTGCAGAATTGCAAATGAATAAATGGATTTAAACAGAATGTAAACAAAATTGTAATAAAATATATGCATAATGAGAAGTAAAAAAACAAAAATATACACACACACACACACACACACACACACACACACACACACACACACACACACACACACACACACAGGTTAACACCTTGTAAAACAGTAAGTATATAACAGTTATAAAGGTAAAGTATATTTGGTAGAGTGACAAGTCATGATCTCCGGAGCTCAAGAGTTCAAAAGTCTTTTGGCCTGCGGGATGAAGCGGTCCCTGAGCCTGGTGGTGTGCGGGACTGGATGCTGCTGAACCGTCTGCCGGACGGCAACAGGCAGAACAGTTTGTGATTGGGGTTGATTTGACCAATGACCCCAGTCTAATGGCTTAAGGCTAGTGCTGGCTACTGCAGTTAAATTGCATTATTGATTTAATCTGCCAATTATGTCCTTGATTAATAGATTTAGTGTCAGAAAAAGTCAATCACATGTTCCCAGATCCAGCGGTAGCATATTCTTCAATTAACAATAATACAAAACGGAGAAAAGCAAAACATTGTCACATTGAAGAAGCTGGAACTGGCTTGAAAAATGATTATCAAAATAGTTGCCGGTTAGTCTTCTGTCCATCAACTAATTGAGCAATCAAGTAATGGTAATTTATTGACAGGGAAAAGTGGAATTTATAGTACAGACTCTAAATACACAAGTGTCCTAAAATCAATCAACCAGTCAGCACAAAGTAAAGGAGTCTGCACCATTTCTGAGACAAGTCAGTCTTTATCCCCTCTGCTCAAACTAGGGTGCTACTGAGTCATGCACATGATCGAATTAGACTTTTTATGTGCTAACCGTACCAAAAGCTCCATCCATCTCCGAGTTAATTTGGCCCACCATTAGAGTGGGAACCTGCTGCTAACCAAACCTCCCCCAGAAGTAAGAGCCTGGTCCCATAATTATGTCTGCTGTGGTCTCCTGGACACAAGGAGAGCAATAAAAGTGACAGTGACATGTGTTCTAATGGCATCCCTGGATGACCCAGGCCAAAGATTGTGGCTTCCACCTGCAAGGGAACAATTCTTTTGTCAGGGACTGAGATCGTATCACATTAAATTTGGCTTAAGTTAAAAATAAAAATTTAGAATGGCAGTTCACATCATAATGACAAAGCAGCAATTTCCAATAATATCTTAATTACAGATGTGCTATAAGAACCTTAATTATCACAAAGCACCGTGTGTCCGGGCTGTGAGGTTTAAATGAAACTCACTCCCTGGATTGACATGATTTGACCCCAGCCTGAATTTCTACTGAATTTTATCGGCACAGTCAAACATGCGTGGTCCGTTTTCAGTCTTCAGATTGGGTTCCCAGCTACACACTGGCTTGTGGCTTAGCAACTGTTGAGTTTATTTTTACTTGGTCACTAGCAAGTCTGAAAAGCTTTAGCTTCTGCCTTGTGTAACAGACACCATATTAAGGAGTTTAATTAGTGGGAGACTGCAAGAGCTTTAAAACTGATTAGATATACACTACCGGTCAAAAGTTTGGGGTCACTTAGAAATTTCCATTCCACTCCATTATAGACAGAATACCAGCTGAGATCAGTTGCATTGTTTGCTTTTAACCAGGGCAGCAGTTTTCAGATTACATTATGCAAAATTCATTACATTATCCAATGTTTTCTCAGTTAGCCTTTTTAAAATGATATCAGGTTAGTAAACACAATGTGCCTTTGGAACATTGGATGAATGGTTGCTGATAATGGGCAATGTAGAAATTGCACTAAAGATCAGCCACGTCTTTCTACAACAGTCGAGAACACTTTTGCAATTATGTAAGCACATAATGTAATCTGAAAACTGCTGCCCTGATTTAAAAAGCAATGCAACTGATCTCAGCTGGTATTCTGTCTGTAATGGAGTGGAATGGAAATTCCTAAGTGACCCCAAACGTTTGACCGGTAGTGTATGTATAAGATGCTAACAAACGGCCAGGTAAAGGTGCTGCTCTGTTTTTAAATGTAAAAGATTTTTAAGATCCATCCAAATAATTATAGGCACTTAGGCCTTATAGGCCTAAAGTCCATTTTGGAGCAAGTGTTCAACTTTGTTTGAATGCAGCACAAAGTGTGTCAAAATACAGAATTTAGCTTTTTTTGCCTGACGAAAAGTATTTGCGTCTGTGCTTTCTTCAGATCTCTTGAAGAGTAATTTGACATCAACAGAGTTTTGTGGCTGGAGCTACAAAAACAGAAACCCATTGTAATAAACCTTAGTTTTACGACGTTTTCTGAAAGTTATTATTCAACAGTTGTCAGAACAGTGAAAGCAGTGTACATGGCGAGATATAAAGCATCTGTGCACACTCTTTCCTTCACAAACCCAGGCATTATTGCTCTGAAAAGATGACTTAAGGCTTATGAAAAAACTTTAGTGAAAGTAAATGAAAAACAGACCCATGTCTAGCGGGTATAGAGAACCAAACGTGTGCATGTGTGGGAAGCTGTGGCATGACTGTAGATGTAGCGTTGCCATTGTATTTTCCAAGTAAATTGAGATGGATGGTTGCAATTAATTCTGCACTGGCCATTAGCTGGATAGCTAATGGATCAAGCAGCAGGACGCTGGAGCAGATGAGAGCAATGCAGTGTGTATGTTTGTGTGCATGCTCGTATGCTTATGCATTTGTGTGTGAGGTCTTAAACACAGTTTGCTTGTGGACCTTTTGAGGCCCACTGAGCCTTTACAGGAGGCGACTATATGCTGACTAGAGTGAATGAAACCCGACAGGCCCATTCAACATCTGTCGCAGAATCTGCCAATTAATGTAGCAGAGAACACATCTCGTTTTTGTGTATTTTTATGGTATTATTACCGTGTATAGGAAACTAACAGACCTTTTGAGATTTTATTTGTTGCTATTTGAGGCAATGGAAATGCAGTTTGGAAGAGGCAGTGGAAAACAAGCTGTCAACCTTTAAAGATACAAAAGGTTTTGAGGGCATTTCCACAGGGAGACGTTTACATACAGATATGATAAATGCAAAGACTAGGCTCATGATTATTTGTTGGCCCCTTTGTCAGCCTCTAAAAGAGAGGGAGGGTATCTGGATGTGTAAATGTGTATACTGTAGTTCTAGTGTTATCTCTTCATTGTGGTATATCAGTTTTAACTTGTGAGTTTGACCCGTTTTAGAAACTCTACGCCAGTCTACCTCGAGGCAGCTGCTTTGATTGCATCTATAGCTTTGTCGGTATTGCTGCTTGTCAAGAGTATGAAGTGTTGTAATTATACCTCCCTAAAGCACTCCTCATACAACCATCGGAAACAACCTTTCTTCTTTTCTGTACATCTAACTGAATGCCATTGTAATGTATGCAGATCGTAAAACCCTGATAAACTGTGATTTTTGCAAATGATTTCCCGTTTGACCCTCAGTTTGTCGCAGTCGGGCCATCTCGCTGTGATTGAATCAGATAGGGAAATGTTTGCTTTTGGAGCAAGGGACACAGGAGTGATAATATGAAATGTTAAAGGAATCAGTGGATACGCAAGGCATTGCTCAAAGGTTTGTTCAAGAGGTGCTGCAGAAAGATGGAAATTCTATGCTGCAGAAATGCCATTTGTCTAGTATTTTAATGAGAAAAGATCCTGGACTGAGAGGGTACAAAGCTCAGATTGACAAAAGGGACCAATTATTTTCTGTCATCTACAGTGAAGCTGGACACAACTGATTCAAGTGCTGTTGTTTTTTTATCACGGTTGTAAATTAAAGCCTCTCGATCTGATTGTGCTCTGTAACATGATATCGCATCTTCTGCCCTTTGCATGACCTGTGTATGGACTGGCTACAATGTCAATGTATAATTTACTACTGGTGAGAGGGCGGGCTATTAACTAATGATAGTAATTGGATTAGTTGTTTATGGCCTGGCTAGTCAGGGGAATTACGCATATGTTTACGTAATTACGGCTAACTAAAGTGTATCCATTAATAATGATGCTTTCTTTTTGACTAGTGCATTTCCAAAGTAGATTTTCCACAGCTCTAAAGAAAGAAGGAGCCATGATTCCTGTTTTCTGGGGTTGCTTTTTAGCCACGGGCTGTTTACCAAAATGAAAACAAAAAAAAGGCTACATTAAAATACCTTAAACATTTTGATCTTAGTACTCTCCATCAGTTGTCTAATGAGTAGCACTAAGATAAAAATGTTACATTTGTGATAGGGAATTTATACACCGCAAGCGGAGCTTTTCATTGTGCAGAGTAGACTCAGGTGTGTTTTGTTTTCAGCAAAGGCATCTGGCAAGATTTGGATGCGTGGGTTTTTATTCTGCAATGCCTGCAACAGCAGTGCTATCGCACACGCAGGGGTCTGTTGGCCAGGGGGAACTGACTTATTTTAGCACGGAAGTCGACACATGAGTGAACTTACAATGCTAACGGAGCTAAAGGAGCAAACAGAGCAGAAAAGCCCAAACCAAAACAAACAAAGGGCTCTTGTTAGGCAAAGGCTGCCACGGGCAGTTGGCACAGTGACAAGAAGAAGCACCATTCATGTGAATGCAAAAGTCTTTCATCCAAGGTTTGGAACTATCGAATCGCCCCCTGTGGCGTCACATACCGGTCTGGCAGCCATATCCAATCAGACCATCTGAAAGGATGAGTCCTCGAAACTTTTTGAAGTTAACATTTGGTGTAATCTCAAACCTAAACTACTGCTATAAGGTAGCGTTGTAGCAAAAATACTACAAGACCATAAAGCTGCAACTTTCATCATTGATTAATCTGACTAATCTGACTAGCCTATCTTGTTGATTAATCATTTGGTCAATAAAATGTCAGGAGATACTGAAAAATGCAGACTGCTCTCATAAAGTGGTGTATGCGCCAATTTGTATACCGTTTTTGCGTGTTATCAAGACGCATAATCGTTTTTTATGCGTGTTTATCGACGCCGTGGGTAAAGCGCAGCACTTTCACCCAGGAGACCCGGGATTGTGAACCTTTTTTTTATTTTATTTTTTTAAATAAGCCTTTCCCAATGTTCTTTTCCTAAACCCAACCTTTATTTATTTTATTTTTTTACATGCGTGTGACGACGTTCTCGCGATAGTATGGCACGTTTACATCCACTGTATACAGCGTGGACCTACACGTGGAAAGCTCAAAATTCGTACAGATGACACGCCATTTGGCTTTAGGAAAGTGGCGTGTATGTTTACGCAAAGTCATGATGCCATGTTGGAAAAATGGCAGACAGCACAAGCTCAATTTTGATTTTTGGACTGTTGGTTGGACAAAAGCTAAACATTTTAATTGTAATTTTTTCAACAAAAAAATGACAATTTAGCAATATTATAGAATCAAAGTAGTTGCTGATTTCCCTCTTAAATTTGGGCTTTTTTATCTTTTTTTATTTATTACTAAAGTAAATGGGATTAAATGCATCATACATATAATATGATTTCAGGATTTGATTTAATTAGGGATTTGTTTTGCTGCACACTCCTCCTGTGAAAAAAAACATACAACTTGGTGGACTCAAAACAATATGTGCTTTTATAGAAATATTCATTACACTGTACAGCATTAACATTGGTCTGCTTGCACTCCTTTTGCTACATTCTATAGTCCTAGTACACCCTGTACCCTTTACTTTGACATGTTTCATGTTTGACATGACATGTTTTCAAGTTTGAAAGGAAACTGGATTACATTTGCAGATTTAGCTATCACCCTGACCTACGGCTGATATCTAGTGGTCGTGCATGTGTGCACCCTGTCCCTTCTAGCCATTTGGGGACTCGTCCATTTTTAGAAGTTATCTTGGGGGACTCGCAGCGATTCATCTACCCCTCCCTGTGCACTGAACTCATTTGTTCAGTTCTCGCATTAATAATTAATTGCGAGTGTGAATAAAGGGGAGTGTCAGCTTTCTGTTTGTAGGGCTCTTCTTCAATTTCCTCCTCCACCCTTCCAGTATTGTTGCATTTCTCATCCCTCGCTATTTTATATGTATTTCACATTGCTCTTGCTCAATCTCTTCCTTTACGGTCTTCATCTGTCTTTTTCAATCTCACTCTGTTGCTCCCGCTTTTCCATCTGCTAGCTTGTTGTTCTGACTGTCCTACTGTATTTGAAATGCTATGCTGCTGTACTTGGCCTGTCAAGAGAGAGAGAGCGAGCATTTTCCTTCACTTCTGCCCGACTCCCATCATCCTGCCCAGTGAAACAGATGGTGCTAATGGAAGGATACACTGTTAGCATTGCAGGTCAGAGACCATCGCGAACATTATAATCTAGACTGCAATCATTGCTCTCACACATTGTGATGCCTGTTGGCTCAATTTCCAATAATGATAGTGACACAAACTGATATGTATAACAGAGCAGGTTAATTGTAGACAGCTCAGCATGTTGCTGTGAAAGGTTAGGCCAGCTGCTTGGCTGTGTGTTGCAGCATGCTCAGGCATGATCAAGCTAAATATTCAAAACCGAGGTCTTTAATCGCTTGCAGCGATTTCAGTCACTGAATCAGGGGATACTGATAGTTTCGGTAGAGTGTGTTGGTTCTACATATCTCATGTACATGGACAAAAGGGCATGCGGTTCATCTTAACACTGGTTTCAAAGGCATTTTAGGCAATCGGATGGACTTTACGAGTGTGGACATACTGTAGTGTGTTTTCTGTGGATTTTGATGATTGTGTTACTGCAGTCAGGAGGGAATTAAATTGGACCAGCTGTTGTGGATCCAACATTTACTTTATTGCCAGCAGCTTTAAACATGTTATTGATGATGTAATTTGGACCAGTTACCAGTATAAACAGGCCAAATTCAACTGGTCTTTGGGATGAAAAGAATGTATACAATGCTCCTGACAATATTACATTTACTGAAGTACACAAGAAATTAGAGATGCACCGATTACAACTTTCTAGGCCGGTTGAGTTAGGCCAGCCGATACAGATTTTAGCCGATTCCTATGTCATTTTTTCTAACCACTTCACATCACACGCAAATATTTATTTTCTATCTTTAATAGAGCATTTTACACAGAACATAGATCACTATAAAATAGAACTATATAAATTACTCCTGGTGTGGGAAATTCACACACATCTAAAGTGCAATGTTAGAACCATTTCCTTCTTTTCACATCCAATATCCAACTAAAAAAATGTGATTTTGGTTTATGGTGTCGTCCCTCCACGCCCTACTTTTTCCTTGCAGGGGTTGCATATTGCAAACTTGTTATCTTCTGCACACACGCTGAAGAATTTCCAAACAGCTGACATGTTGCAGGTTAATTCACGAGGTTCCCTACATGTGCGAGAATAGCACGAACAGGGACCCCAAACGGTACGCTAACCGACAAAAAAAAGTTGAAGAGAAAGGAAAAGAAAGACTGTGGCATCCGAATGGTGTGCGGTCGTCCGAGAACTGTAACTCGTATTGTCAGTTAATTGTAACGTTGACCGGCATGAAATCATCAGACTGACCTGCTGGTTGCCGGTCACGACCGTGCACGTGAAAACCGGCCAATTCCGGTCACCGGCCGGTCTATCTCTACAAGAAATTATATTTGTGCTTAATAAACTGTAAACAATATCCTAGAGGACAGATGAAATAAGACATTATTTGTAGAGCCCGACCGATAAAGGAATTTCAAGGCCGATATCGATACAAATATTTGGTGATTTAAAAATCCGATACTCCGATATATCGGCCGATATATATTTAAAAAAATAATAATCCAGAAACGCGTAACAAAACAGATTTTCCTAACTTTAGTTATTTGTAGTTATTTATGAGTCCTTAAAGTTCTAAGAAAATGTATAACACGAGTGTTGCCTACAGGGACGTTGTAGAGCGCCCTCTGGTGGACAAACTATGCAACGCCAACACTCATAACATGGTTGAAGGGTGTTTCGTCCGTTTATATTTCGGATAATAAATGGCGACACGGATACCGAATGGTACCGAATACCGAATGGCAATCGGTATCGCCATTATATTATTATCGGTATCGCCATTATAAATGGCGATACCGATAGTTTGGAAAATGCCTAATATCGGCCGATATATAGGTCGGGCTCTAATTCTTGGACTACACCTTCTTTAGCATCATTAATTTGTGCCTGTTGCTTCTGGCAGCATAGTTGTCTGCCATACGGTTAACATCCTCAACCCAAAACTCATAGATTTAAACTTCCATCTCTAATCCTGTTCCAAAGCGTAGAAGGCTGCACACCATTGGACACTAAAATATACTACTGAACATTACAGGATAAAACCCAATCCAAATAAAGATCTAAATTGTTGAGTTGTTGCCATGGGCTTTGCACGCAGTCTTTATTTTCTTAATCAAAATGGCTGTATCTAATGTAGCGTCCTGAACACTTAAACCCCAGAGGATATATCACGAGCTATTCTTCCTTTACAGATTCTCCTTGGGTCGTCCCACTCTTAATCTAATGTAACACCTCCCCCCTTTACCGTTTTCAAGATCATGACCATGCTCAAAGTGGAAAAGCAACTGAACTAATAGATTTTTATTTATTCATTGGTTCATTTAACAGGGACGGCGCAAGGTAATACGTCTTAACATATAGGCAGAAAGGCTATTTTTCATTCGTTTTTTTTTTTTTTTGCTAGGAAATTGATTGGTTTTGGCTTCCTTCTGTAATTGACAGAAGAGGGAGTATGTGAGAGGATGTGTGTGCACATCCAGGCAAAAATGCTCCGATGCAAGACAAAAAATACTTCACTGTAGGGCACAAAGGAGGTTTGCACACTGTTAGGCTCCAAATAAATAGTTTATTTCTCTTGTCCCTTTTTCAAGGCAACATTTCGATCTACAAGATCTTCCTCTGCTTCTGTAAATTGGCATATTTCCTTTTTTAAATGGGATGTTTGGGGGTGTGATGTTGAGTAGGGAGGGGCTGTTGGAAGTACTTACACCATAAAGTTGGTAAAACCCTAGTGCATTTTAAGTGTGCATTACCTCAAAATCCCAAATCTTTAAATGCGTAAATCTCCCCCACCAGGGTGCACCCCCTAAAATCGTATATGTATAATCTTGTATATTTAACAAAGATAAATTATAATCCACATTTGACCACAGACCTGGTGCCCAAAAAATGGACTTAAAGGGTAACTACTACTTTTTTTTTTTCAACCCTATTTTCCTATGTTTTTGTGTCTAAAGGACTGTTGGGAACAATAATCTTTGACATTGGTCCAGTATTTTTATTTTATTTTTTAAGATTATTTTTGGGCATTTTTAGGCCTTTATTGACAGGACAGGTGAAGAAATGAAAGGGGAAAGAGAGGGGAAATGACATGCAGCAAAAAACAGGTGGAAAACAGCGCAGCGGCGAAACAACCTACAATGTAAGTCAATAGGGCAATTGTCCATCTTGTATTTAACTTCACAAAAGTGCTCGTTTTGCCACTGACCGGCTCAGATTAATATTCTAAGTGTCCGACAACATTATGGAAAGGATTTCTAAGGAGGTCAACCTTTCTGTTAAACAGTTAGATCCTTTTTTACACATAAAAGCATCCGCAAAATTGCGCTAAACCCACCAGACTCCATGTAAATAAACAGTGATTTTGGCATCGTGAAATACACTTAATTCAAAGTCGACCGAAACAAAACAAAACTATGAAAAGCCGTTTTGGGTCGTCTTTCCACTTTTCCAACCATCACAACTCTAGTTTTGGTTGAAATAAACACATAGTTTACCGATTTACATGTGAAAATATGTTGGCTATATACACGCTAAAAGTATTGCTTTTTTACATGGAGTCTGGTGGGTTTAGAGCTAGCGACTTCAGAGCTGTTTTGGTTAAACAGAAAGGTCTCAAAGAGGTTTTAAAGGGCCATCTCTGAAGACCCTTAAAATATTAATCTGAGTCTGTGTCAAAACGAACACTTTTTTTAAGGTAAATACAAGGTGCCCTATTAACTTTGTAGCTTGTTTCGCCGCTGCCGACTACCGATACCAATTTCAAAGATGGTTGTTCCCATCAGTCACTTAGACACAAAAAACATAATCTGCTGGCTAAGAGACATAGTTATAAATACTGAAACACTAAGGGAGCCATGATGATCTGACATAATGTAACTGATACCAATCCTCTGTGTATATATAATGTATATTAGGAATGCGGAGCAGCTGAGTGGGCAGATGGCTGGGTCAGGTGATAAGTTGTTAGGGGAAATTTAATAGTAGTGGCTGGTGGGCAGGTGCGAATCAGTGGGTCTGGAACGACGACGGAGGTTAGCACCGTATGCACGACACAGATTAATCAGATGAACTAGGGGTGGACGAGAAGAAGATGGAGCAGCTGTCGCCAAAACCATTTATTTTGAATTTGTTTTTCTCTCTCCAATTTTGTAATTTATCTCTGCCTTGTTTTTTGAAGAAGTTGTGTAACTTTTGAAGAATTAGTTCAGGTTATTTCATATTGATCTTCTTTATCAAATTAACTTTTCTGAAAACCCTTGTCTACATTCCACTTCTAACTCTTCTTACTTGTCCTGTCCTGTCTTTGCCTCTTGCCATAGACTTCTCTTTTCTAATAATAGTGCCAAATCAGCCCTTTTTATCATCCACGTAACATTTGAACATGGATATTAATGTGCCTACGCCTCTGGGTACCTGCAGTCTCTTGACATGAATTAGCATAAACGGTGCAGCTTCTAAAGACTCTTAACATCCCGGACATCCGTGTCTTTTGCTGTTCTTCTAGGATTTCATTTCTCATGTGACTTGGGTGTATCGTTTTGGTATGCATACTGTAGCACCCAGCTATTTGAACGAGCTTGTCCTCTGTACAGTCACGGCCACATGGACTGATGAACTTCATTACACCCGCTCTCGCTCACTAACATATAAATGCATGCTCTTGTGTTTCTCGTTTTTGCCTGACCCGCATTAATGTATAATCTATC